>NW_026606184.1:1150000-1292500 GCF_029834395.1 Sorex fumeus
GGGTGTCCTCCTGACTCTGTGCTCGGGCTTATTCCCGGTGGGACTCGGGGGACCCTTTGTGGGGGGTGTCGAGCCTGGGTCAGCGGGCACGAGTCCAGCGCCCTCTCCCCGTGCTCTCTCTCCAGACCCCTGTCTCGTGGGGGGGGTTCAGCTGTCACTTCCCTGCCAAGCCGCTGGGATGTGCTGATCCGGCCCCGGGTTTGGGGGCGCTCACCATGGGGCAGGCAGACGCCCGCACAGGGGGCCGGTGGTGCCCAGTTCCCAAAGGCGCAGTGTGACCGGTCCAGGAGGTGCTCAGTGGTGGGGATGGAGCCGGGAGGGGCGGGTTGTAGTCAAGCAGGACACCAGAGGCCGCCAGCACGGGTGTTCACAGCAGAGAAGGAAGGGTGTGCGGCTAGCCTGCCTCAGTTTCCCTTTGGAGGTTGGACTCAGCAGGGTGAGGTGGGGGTAGGAATGGGCTGACTTTGCCGGGCTTGTGTGAGATGGCGGCTTTCCCGTAAGACACATTCGCACGCACACACTCAGACACACGCACCCAGACACACACAGACACATACACTCAGATATACACACTCAGACACACACACCCAGACACACACACCCAGACACACACTCAGACATACACACTCAGATGCACACTCAGACACACACTCAAGCACACACAGACACTCAGATATACACACTCAGACACACACACTCATATGCACACTCAGACACACTCAAGCACACACAGACACGTACACTCAGATATACACACTCAGACACACACACACAGACACACACTTAGACACACACACTCAGATACACACTCAGACACACACTCAAGCACACACTCAGACACACACAGACACATACACTCAGATATACACACTCAGACACACACACCCAGACACACACACAGACACACACTCAGACACACACACTCAGATGCACACTCAAGCACACACCCAGACACACACCCAGACACACACAGACACATACACTCAGATATACACACTCAGACACACACTCAGACACACACACTCATATGCACACTCAGACACACACTCAAGCACACACAGACATGTACACTCAGATATACACAGACACACACACTCAGACACACACACTCAGACACACACACCCAGACACACACTTAGACACACACTCAGATACACTCAGACACACTCAAGCACACACTCAGACACACACACAGACACATACACTCAGACTCAGACACACGCTCACATACACACACATACACATAGTCAAACAGACTCACACACACACTCACACACTCACAAAACTCACATTCACACACACATGCATATACACACAGACACACACTCATACACTCATATACACATATTCAAACACACACACACACACACACTCACTCTGCCTCTTAGACTCAGACTCACACTCAGCTGCTGGGGCCCTGCTGTCCCCCGCTGTCCCCTGCTGTCCCCCGCCGAGGATCAAAGCCTTCGGAGAACTGAAGCCGAGTCCTCCTGCCGGCCTGACCTCTGTCCTGACCCACACACGACCCCCTGAGGTCACCTGCTCCCAGGACAGCCCGCCCGAGGGCCGGATGCTGAGGAAGGAAGTTTGGGGGCAATGGCCAGCCAAGGGGGGCTGCTCCCCGTGACCACCCCCTCCCAGGGCCCAGGCCTTGGTGCCCGTGGCCACTTCCTGTCCACTGGAGCCAAAAGGCGCCTGGTTCCAGCTCGGCCACTGCGGCCCCGAGTTCCCTCTGCGCCGTGGCTGTGTCGCGGGTTTCTGGGCATCGCTCCTAGGGGCGCCGGGGACACCGCGGTGTCGGGGGTCAGCCGGGCCCCACCTTAGAGCTAAGCTCTTGGTTCTCTCTGCCCCCCTGTCCCCCGGGGCTTCCGTGAGTCTGGTGGGGGGCATTTGGAGTTCCAGAATCTCAGCTGGTCATGCCCCCCGGAGAGGGGGTGCGGCTGACGGCACCCCACCCAGTGAGGGGCCCTTTCCCCCACGAGCACTTGGCATTGAGCATCTAGAACATTCTAGAACATTCCAGAGCTGCCTGCCCGCCGCCTGCTCGGACGGGGCTGGCTGTGTGCACGTCAGCTGGCTGGCTCCCTGCGGCCCAGCTCCTGTGTCCGAGACTCTGAGGTCGCGGGGACCAGACGCCCAGAGCAGGTATGGCACTGAGGAAGGAGGCCCCAAATCTGCACTGTCCTCCCGATGTTCATCGATTTGCTCGAGAGGGCACCAGTGACGTCTCCATGGTGAGACTTGTTGTGACTGTGTCTGGCATCTCGAAGACGCCCCGGGGAGCTGGCCAGGCTCTGCCACGCGGGCGAGATGCTCTCGGTATACTTGCCCGGCTCTCCGAGAGGGGCGGAGGAATCGAACTCGGGTCCGCCCGGTCAGCAGTGTGTAAGGCAAACGTCCCACCTGCCCCTGAGGAGGAGAGAAGAATGAAATAGGAAGCAAGCAGGAGGCCATGCAAACCGGGGGCCAGAGAGGTGGCCCAATGGTCAGGGCGCCAGCCCCGCACACACCACCCAGGGTTAAGGGCCAGCAACCCCTCCGGGAGTGACCCTTGAGCACAGAGCTCTGAGGAGGAACGTTCTTCCACCCAGAGGCTGGAGCACTGGCTCGGCCAGACTCAGAGACCAGCTTCCGGCTCTGCCGGATCTGAGCAGAGCCGGGCTGAGGGTCTTGAGAGGGCCTCCTGGGGGAGGGGGGATTCTGGGAGTCGGGGGCCGGGCTCGCTGTGGGGGTCCCTCCAGCCGCTGCCCTTCCCTCCCCCGGGACACCCCCAGGACTGGACAGGAGCCCCGAGTGAGTCCATTTCCTGCTATTCACACCGGAGCCCGGTGACTGCCCAGGGACCCCTCCGCTGGCCGAGGTGGGATGCTGGAGACCAGCCTTGGCCTCCGGGGGACCCAGCCCCTCCCCCTTGTCCCCCCCCACCTCACCCCACCCCTGCAGCTCAATGGGCCCTGGAGCCTCAGCTCTCTGCAGGGGAGAGAGTTCACAAAAGAAATGAATTATGTATATGGAATTCATTTCCTCCATGAATAGGGGCTTGGGGCAGCTGGGGGGGTGGGGGATAGGGCAGCTGGGGGTTAGGAGTGTGGGGAGTAGGGTAGCCTGGGGGTTAGGGCCTGGGACAGTGTGGGTGGGTAGGGGAGCCTAGGGGTTAGGGCCCCGGCCGGTGGGGGTAGGGTAGCCTAAGGGTCAGGGCCCTGGATGGTGGGGGGATAGGGCAGCCTGGGGGTTAGGGCCTGGGGCTTGTGGGGGGTGGGAGCAAGCCCAGAGCCACAGAAGGGCCCGGTGGTGGCCGTGGGGGTCCCAAGGAAAGATGCCCCTGATGTCCTTGATGAACCTGGCTTGGGCACGGTCGGGGAGGTCGACCCTGGGGACATCGTTCACCACCGGGAGCTGTTAGGGGGCGTCTGTGCCCCCCAGGAAGACGGACCCTCCCCCCCCCACCGTCTCCCCAGCACCTGAGCCCCCGGGGCCTCCCGGATGGGAAGTGGCCCCCCTCCTTCTTCTTGTAGCTGGTGAGGCCAGGGGGTCCCCCGGGTTGGGAGGAATGGACAGTCAGGGGCTCCAGGGGGCGTGAAGCCCATTTTGGGGGCCACAGCCCACGCGGGGGCTCTGGCTTCTGTCCCGGCTGTGGTGACGACCCCATCCCGGGGTAGGGGCTGAGACTGGCCAGGAGGGTCTGGGCCGCTTCCTGCAGAATGAGACCCGGTGGGACTTCCCGGTCGGGCGCTGGACTCCGCGGACTTCTCGCCCCTCGGGGTCGTGGGTGGGTGGGTGGGTGGGGGCCCGCCTGGCTCAGGGCAGCTGCGGTTAGTCCTACTGGGCGCTGTGGACCCCCTCTGTCCCTGGGCAGCCCCCTGGGGTGTGGGGCTGCCGGCCCCGGGGAAGACAGGCCCTGACTGACTGGCCTTTGTGGGTGCCACCATGTCCTTGGGTGGGGACTGGACACCACCACGGCCCCCCGCCCCCCCCCCCCCAACTGCCTTGTCCTTCCCTCCTGGGCCTGGGGCACCGCATCCCATCCGGGGTCACTGCCTGATCCGGCCACCACGAGGCTCCCACCCAGTCCGGACCCGGAGCCCAGCCCCCGACCTCCCCACGTCCTTCTGGTCTCTGCTTCCCCCACGGGAGGAAAAACGATCAGCTGGGAACACGGGCAGGACTGGGGGGCGGGAGGGGTAGCCCCGACCCACGTCCACTGCAGCCCCCTCTGGCCTCTGTCCGGGGGGGTCGGCACCCACGGCCCTGCGAGAAGTGAGACCCCTGCAAAAAGGCCGCGATGATCTCATCATCCCCCCACCCCGTTTCCGTAACCCCCCCCCCCCCGTCCCCTGCCAGGTCGGCGCCCAGGGCAGGGGCTTGTGGTCGGGCCGCGTCCTGCGGCCGGGGCACCTCCACCTGGCCGCCCCTGTCCCCTCCGCCCGGCTGTCACCGCTGACAGCCTCATGTTTATTTCATGGCGTGCCACCGTGGCTGTCTGCCCGTTTCCTCCCCCGATGTCATTAACGCGAGCGCAGACCCCACCGCGCCCGCCCGGCCTAATGAATTCCGCCCCTCACCCGCTCCCCACCTCGTTACCAAAGCTCAAGGTGTCAAATTAAACCGGGCTGGAGCGAGAGGGTGAGAGAGAGACAGAGACAGAGAGAGATAGAGAGACACAGAGAGACAGAGACAGAGAGAAACAGAGAGACAGAGAGACAGAGACAGAGAGAAACAGAGAGACAGAGACAGAGACAGAGAGACAGAGACAGACAGAGAGAGACAGAGACAGAGACAGAGCGACAGAGAGAGAGACAGAGACAGACAGAGACAGACACAGACAGACAGACAGAGTCAGAGACAGAATCAGACACAGAGAGACAGAGAGAGACAGAGAGACAGAGACAGACAGAGACAGACAGAGACAGAGACAGAGACAGACAGAGATAGAGACAGACAGAGAGACAGAGACAGACAGAGATAGAGACAGACAGAGAGACAGAGACAGAGTTAGAGACAGAGAGAGACAGAGAAACAGAGAGACAGAGAGACAGAGAGAGCGACAGAGAGACAGAGAGAAACAGAGAGACAGAGACAGAGAGACAGACAGGGACAGAGAGAGACAGAGACAGACAGAGAGAGATAGAGACAGACAGAGACAGAGACAGACACAAGAAAGAGACAGAGACAGAGAGAGACAGAGAGTTAGAGACAGAGAGAGACAGAGACAGAGAGAGACAGAGAGACAGAGGGAGACAGAGACAGAGAGAGACAAAGAGACAGAGGGAGACAGAGAGAGAGTGAACACACACATAAGCACACCTCCCACCGTGCCGTGGGAGGCGCGTGACATGGATTCAGGGACACCCCCTCATCCGTGGGTGACGTCTTGCCACCCCCGCGGTCCCCTCATGGTCCCCTGTCCACCTCCTTGGTGGCTCTTCCTGCCCCATGCCACTGAAGGCAGGTAGTGTTCAGGAGGGTGTGTGTGTGTGTGTCTGTGTGTGTGTGTGTTTGTGTGTGCATGGAAATAGCCATGTGCCCCGCCACGTGTGTGCGTTTGTACACATGTGTGCGTGGGCAGCCCCCTCCCCGGCTGAGGGAAGGGGGAACAGGGCTGGTCTCCCTGGCTCCCAACTGGTCAGCGTGGGCAGCTGTGTTTGCAGACGTGGAGAGAGGGGGTCTCTCCCCGCCTAACTCGGAGCGCCCCGCGTTTAATAACCCCCCACCCTTCCCGAGTAGACAATGGCTCTCGGCGGCCCCTGGACCCTTCCCTCCCGGCCCGGGCCCCTACCCTGTCCCCACAGGTGACCACACACCCCTGGCCGCCTCTCAGCCTTGGGCACGCTGGGCCTGTCACTTCACCAGCTCAAGATTTGTCTGTTTTTTTATTTTTATTTTTTTTTGCTTTTTTGGATCACACCCGGCGATGCACAGAGGTTACTCAGGAGTTACTCCTGGCGGTGCTCAGGGGACCACATGGGATGCTGGGAATCGAACCCGGGTCGGCCACGTGCAAGGCAAACACTCTACCCGTTGTGCTATCGCTCCAGCCCAAGATTTGTCCATTTGGTTGCGTTTGGGGGTCATTCCCGGCATCCTTGGGCTGCACCCCTGGGAGACGCGGGGTCCTGTGGGGGGCTGGGGGTCGTGTGGGGCGGTGCCCCCCCGCTGTCCGTCTCTGGGGTCGGGGGTGTGCGGGTTCTCCTCATCCTCCCGTCCACACCCGGCCCGGCCCGCTCACGGCTGAGCTTCTGGGTGTCCCGGCCAGGGTCACCCCTCGGACCTCTCTTGGGTTCCCCCTCCGCTCTGGACTTCCCCGAGTTCCCTGACGGGGTCCCCTGTCTGGGGAGCCGCTTCATGATGGGTCTGGGCCAGTTTGGCGCAGGGGGTCGGGGGTGGGCCCAGGCTCTGGCTGACAGAGTCTCCTCCCCCCGCCCCCCGCTCCCCCGCTTTTGGGGGGCGGGCAGCGGGGGCTTGTCTTTGCTGATGGGTTGGTTCTCTGGAAGCTTCTGCCCCTCCCACACCTCCCGGGCTTATTCCTCGGACCCGCCCAGCCGTTGCCTCCCAGAGCAGAACCTTCCTGCAGACCCTCGACTGAGCACCAGGAAAGGGGGTGCATCGGCGGGCAGAGCCCCCGCGGGGACCACCCGACTGCCCGAAGCTGGTTGGTGGCTGAGACCAGCCCCAGGACCCTAGAACAAGTGTTCTAAGCTCCTGGGGTCACACTGGCCGGGGCCCGACTGGGAGACGATGTCTCTGGGCAGCTCAGGGTCGGTCTCTGTGGGCTGGATGCTGGAGTGACCCCTGACCAGGCTGGACACTGTGGGGAAAGGGGTGAGCAGGGCCCAGCAGGGGGGCGAGGGGGTCTGGGGCATTGGACTGAGCCGTCTCTCGTGCCTCCCTCGCTGTCTCTCTCCCTCTCTCCCTCTCTATCTCTGTCTCTGTCTCTGTCTCTCTCTCTCTCTCATTGAACCTCTGAGAATTACCAAATTACAGAGTTGCCCATGATGGGGTTTTAGGCGCCCAGAGCTCCCGCCCCCCCCATGTCCCCTCCCCCCCAGTGTCCCCACTTCCCTCTGGCGGACACTTTTTTCCTCCCCGACACTGGAAGGGCCTCCTGCATGCACTGCCCCTCCTTCCGTACCCAGCCAGCCCCGCCCAGAGTGACCACCACCCACTGGCACTGTCCAGGGGGTCCCTGCCCTGGCCTCAAGCCCTGCCCCACTGTGACACGCTTCCTCCCTGGACAGTCCTCCTGGCCCTTGTGTCTGGGCATTGTCCCCCTAGGATGCCTCTTTCTAACCTGCACAGGAGTGCGATCGTTCCAAGTCTCCCTCCCTCCCTCCCTCCCTCATTTATGCAGTGCAATGCTCTCCACATTCGTCTGCTTAGAAGCCAACTTCACGGCATCCTTTCCTTCAGGGCTGTGTAGTATTCCACTGTGGAGATGTGCCACTGTTTCCTTCTCACCGTCGGTTTCCAGATTCTGGCTATGGTAAACGGTACTGTGTGCACGTTGAAGCGCCAGTGACTTTTCCACTGTGTGTTTGGTCACCCGGGTGTACCTCAGGGGTGGAACTGCTGGGTCACATGGATGCCCAATCCCTAGTCTTCTGAGCACTGTCCAGGAAGCCCGGCCAGACAGGGTTCCTGCAGTGAGTGTGGCTCCCGTCCCCCGCGTGGCCTGTTCTGGGCAGTTTGGCCGCGAGCTCCGTGAGGACGAGACGTGGCCTCTTGCTGGGCGTCTCTGGCCGCATCACCCAACGCCCTTAAGCTGCCAGGCCTATGCGGGGCCCCAGGGGCCAGACTGGCAATGCCAGGGCTGTCACCACGCAGAGCCCCTCGGGGGCTCCTGTCTACGGGCACAGAATCAGCCAGGCCCCTCCAGCCCGGAGCCTTTCCCCACCTGCCCATCACTCCGTCTGCTTTGAAGTAATAACAGGGGGGCTGGAGCGATAGCACAGCGGGTAGGGCGTTTGCCTTGCACACAGCCAACATGGCTGACCCGGGTTCGATTCCCAGCATCCCATAGGGTCCCCCGAGCACCGCCAGGAGTCATTCCTGAGTGCAGAGCCTCCAAGAGTGACCCCTGGGCATCACTGGGTGTGACCCAAAAAGTCAAATAAAAATTAAAAAATGAATAAAAAAATGGCTCTCTGGGGGCCAGAGTGATAGCACAGCGGGGAGGGCATTGGCCTTGCACGCGGCCGACCCGGGTTCGATCCTCAGCATCCCATAGGGTCTCCCGAGCACTGCCAGGAGTGATCCCTGAGTGCAGAGCCAGGAGGAACCCCTGAGCCTCGCCGGATGGGACCCAAAAAGCCAAAAAGAAAAAAAAACCCATATGAGTATATAAAAATACATGTAAGATCACGATCACGACCACCCTGTTGTTCGTCGATTGCCTCGAGCAGGCACCAGTAACGTCTCCTTCTTCCTAGCCCTGAGATTTTAAAAGAGCCATTTCAATGCTCTTTCAGGATTAGGATATAAAATCATACAGAATAAAGTAACAATTATGTGTTTATAGTCACCTTCACTGTCCTCCCGTCGTTCATCGATTTGCTCCAGCGGGCCCAGTAACGTCTCCATTGTGAGACTTCTTGTTACTGTGTTTGGCATCTCGAAGACGCCACGGGGAGCTTGCCAGGCTCTGCCGTGCGGGCGAGATACTCTCGGTAGCTTGCTGGGCTCTCGGAGAGGGGCGGGCGGAGGAATCGAACCCGGGTCAGCCACGTGCAAGGCAAACGCCCTACCCGCTGTGCTATCACACGAAAGTTATGCATGATATATATTTATAATATATAACAATGTTACAGTGTGATGAATATATAATGTATCACTGTATAATATGATATATATGTTACATAGTATATATGTACCGTGTATATGGTTCATATACAGGACCCTGGGGCTAGCAGGCGTTCAGGTGCCGGCCTTGCACGCGGCCAGTCCTGGTTATCTCCCTGTCCCCAAGGACCAGCAGGAGCACCCCTGACCCCTGAGCCGAGGGTAACCTCAGCGACCCTTAACCCTTAGCCTCCGAGTCCACATTGAACCGAGGCCATGGTCAGCTCTGAGGGTCCCCCAAGCCCAGCCTCGTAACCCCCACAGGCAAAACTCAGCCCAGGAGGAAGCAGTTTTCTGTGGGGGTCACTGGCCAGCACTGCCCCCTGGCAGCTGGGCAGCCGTGGGCTTTCAGGAGTCTCAGGCCAGCTGAGCCTCGGAGGGACGGGACAGCCTTGTAACTGGTCACAGGGTCTCAAGAAACAGCTGAAAGTCTCTCGGGCCTGGGCAAGTGGGGAAGGTTCTGGAAGGTTGGGCCCAGAGCTGGGCGGGGCTCTGAGCCCCTGAGACGCGGGACCCCGAGTCCATGAGTTAAACCAGCTCTGGCGCCCGGCCTGGGGCGTCACGAGAGCCCCCCTGCTCCTCCGGGGCCCTCAGCAGCGTGGTGCCAGCGAACCTCCAGGGCTGGCACCCAGCCCACGGTTCTGTCTAGACCTGCCTCAACCGCCTTCACAGGAGGGGCCGGGCCCCGGCCGGCTGGGGCGTGCCCCCGTCCCGGGAACTCTGGTGGGTTTGCAGAAGTGCATCTGGGCTGCAGCCCTGGGTTTCGGGGTCCGGGGGTACCCGCGGGGGAGAGGGGATGCGGCAGTGGGCAGCTCTGGGCATGGAGAGGGTCAGACACAGCCTCGGTGCGAGACCCCCCCGGGCTCCCTGCAGGTGCCTCCGCGGTGGGGGCGGGTCGTGCCCTGGCAGGGGAGTGTGGGGTGAGCCGGGGGTCACCCCGGGGTGCAGCGCTGACTCAGAGCTGAGAGGGAATAATTTCCCTTCCCAGAAGCAGGCGTGGAGGCGGGCCCTGTGCGGGGAGGGGGGGCCAAGTGCACCTGCTGGGTGCGCCTTGTGGGGTGCGCGGGGGGGGGGCCCACGAGTGACAGGTGAAGGTTCTGGAAGATGCCACTGCAGCTGTGGCAGAGATGCTTCTGGCTGTGAGCCTCGGGGAACCGGAAAGTTCGGGGGTCCTGAACTGGGGGGGTGGAGGGTTTGGTGTCCAGCTCCCTGCTGCTCTGCCCACGGGGGCACCTGAGACCCCCATCTGCCTTGAGGGGGGGGTCCCTGCCCATTAAGCTATGAGTTGTGGGGTCCCCGCCCTGGGGGACACCCTCTCCACTGCACCCTCCTGGGCCACGCCCCCAATAAGGCCACGCCCCAACAAGGCCACACCCACAGGACCATGCCCCAGATAAAGCCACGCCCCCAGTGAGGCCACGCACCAATAAGGCCAGGCCCTCGAGGCCACGCCCCAGTTAAAGCCACGCCCCCCCAGTGAGGCCACACACCAATAAGGCCAGTCCCTCGAGGCCACGCCCCAGTTAAAGCCACGCCCCCAGTGAGGCCACGCACCAATAAGGCCAGGCCCTCGAGGCCACGCCCCAGTTAAAGCCACGCCCCCAGTGAGGCCACGCACCAATAAGGCCAGGCCCTCGAGGCCACACCCCAGGTAAAGCCACGCCCCCGGTGAGGCCACGCCCCAGATAAGGCCACGCCTCCTTTCTGAGCTCAGTTGCTTCTCCTTCCTGGCTGCACAGGGCCCTGGACAGTCCGGCCAGGCCAGAGTCCAGTGGAGGGGAGGTTCCCCCCCCATAACCGCAGATGAGTTTGCCTCAAACCCCCCAAGACCAAGGTCTCGGGCGGCAGGTGGGGGCCCTCCCGGCCCTGCCTCCTTCCCTCCCTCCGTGGTCACAGGCAAGGGTCTCTCTGGGGCAGACCCCGTCTCCCTGGGGCGACAGGGCTGTGACCGTCGAGCCTGCAGGAAGGGATGACGTGGAGCCGGCAGACTCGGGACAAGGACAGTCGGCCCGTGAGGTGGAGCCTCAGTGGGGGCAGCCCCAGAGCACTGGCCTTGTGTCCAGGAGGCCCCGGGCTGACCCGGCATTGCACAATAAACCAACAGGACTTTTGAGGGGCCGGCGAGATGACCCAAGGGGCTGCTGCTGGGGCCACTGAGCACTGACAGGAGTATTACCACCCCCCCAATATCTTTGGAGCCGGGAATGTGGTTCAGTGGTTAGGCACTCGTGCTACTTAAGTGAAACCCCAGCACCACCAGGGGTTTGTGAGACCCCAGTATCTTTTTGCTGAACCGCCAACATCTGATACTCCAAGCTTGGTTGGCTGAGAATTACCTGGAGTGACTCCCAGGACCCCCTGCTGTTTGGGGAACCCCCTCCCCTTCACCCCCAGGAAACAGAAACAACAAACACAGAAGACCAGGACCCCCAGACCAGAGGGTCTTTCTGCTCCAGGCATCAGCTCTGCACGGCGGGTGCGGGGGGTGGAATGTTAGGGTCTGGGGATGTCCCACATTGACGTATTCTTGTTTTCATTTTAGACAGCGTGCTGGGGGGGGGGGAGCTGATGGGGGAGAATCTAGGAGCCCCCCCCCCCCCCAGGAGTGGAGCTCAGAGCGCTGTGGCTGGGGCTGGGCTGCCTAACTCAGTTTCCCCCTTTGGAGCCTCCTCCCTGCCCTCCACGCTGGAGCAGAGAGGAGGCAGGGGCTGTTATCCCGGCAACTCGGGGCCTGTTTCTCGATGGGCCTGGACAGAAAAGTGGAATACGGGGCTGGAGCGATAGCACAGCGGGGAGGGCGTTTGCCTTGCACGCGGCCGACCCGGGTTCGATTCCCAGCATCCCACAGGGTCCCCTGAGCACCGCCAGGAGTAACTCCTGAGTGCAGAGCCAGAAGTAACCCCCTGTGCATTGCCAGGTGTGACCCAGACCCAAAAAGCAAAAAAAAAAGTTTAAAGTGGGATACCAGTGGTGAGGCAGCCCGCCCGGCTCCAAGCGTTTCCAGCAGAGGGGGTGGGGATAGTCGGGAGAGGGGGCCCCCCAGAGCAGGCCTGAGGGAGCGAGAGGATGCTATGGGGGTCGGGGAGGGTCTCAGAGCACATTAGGGCGCCTGGCACCTTGCTCCCCTCCCCCCCAAAAAAATGAGTCACAGGGACCAGGAATCATCTTGATGATGATTCAGAGCTGGAATCTGAATCAGGGGCTTCGTGTCTGCTGGTCACGGGACCCTGGCAAGAAAAGGGGCTCTGCACCCCCATTCTCCACCAGTCCTGGCGGCACGAGGAAGGCCCTGGGGGAGGTGGAGGGGTTGGGGTCCAGTTCCCTGCTGCTCTGCCTACAGGGGGTACCCGAGACCCCCATCTGCCTTGGGGGTTCTGCCCGATAAGTTATAGGTTGTGGGATCCTCACCTTGGGGGACACCCTCTCCCCTGAACCCTCCTGGGCCATGCCCCCAATAAGGCCCCACCCACATGACCACGCCCCCGGCAAGGCCACGCCCCACAAGGCCCGGCCCAGATAAGGCCACGCCCCCAGCGAGGCCACACTCAGATAAGGCCACGCCCCCAATAAGGCCCTATCTGCATAAGGCCACGCCCCCAAATAAGACCACTCCCCCAATAAGGCCCCATCTGCATAAGGCCACGCCCCCAGATAAGACCACTCCCCCAATAAGGCCCCATCTGCATAAGGCCACGCCCCCAGATAAGACCACTCCCCCAATAAGGCCCCATCTGCATAAGGCCACGCCCCCAGATAAGGCCACTCCCCCAATAAGGCCCCATCTGCATAAGGCCACGCCCCCAGATAAGGCCACTCTCCCAATAAGGCTCCATCTGCATAAGGCCACGCCCCCTACGAGGCTCACCTGCATAAGGCCACGCCCCCAGCGAGGCCACACCCCCATAAGGCCACGCCTCCTTTCTGAGCTCAGGCCCTTCCTGGCCGCGTGGGGCCTCTGGACAGTCCAGCCTGGCCAGGGTCCAGTGGAGCGGAGATTTGCCCCCTATCCCCACATCCCTCAGGGCCGGGCTGCTGAGCTGGGCAGTGGCCCGGTGTTGCCCAGGTGACCTGTCCAGCTTGGGTACCCGGAGGGCCGGGCCGCCGGACTCTGCACCCTAGGGGGCGGGGGTCGTGGCTTCTGAAAGTCCAACGCGCGGGCTTGAGTGCGGAGTGACGGGGCTGACCCCAGGCTGGGGTGGACGAGAGGGGGCGTGGAGGTGGGGAGCGGGCGTCCACCTGCCCCCACCCCTGGGGGGACGCCCAGAGCCCTCTGCCCCTGGACTCAGCTCCTGCCCCCACCTCCGGGGGGACGCTCAGAGCTCTCTGCCCCTGGGCTCAGCTCCCCGGCTTCCCCACGCGAGTGGCCTCTGCTGCTATCCCTTGGACCCGCCCTTGTCCTTTCCGGGCTGGCCCACAGCGATCCCCGGGTCCTGAGGGCCGCCCCCTCCCCACACACCCCTGCCCGCCCCCTGGGACCCAGATTCAGGCTGCAAAGGTGGATGTGGGGGGGGGGGAAGTCGGGTGGCCGCCGTGTCCAGATCTTGACTTGGGGTTTGGGTTTGGGGGTCACATCCAGCCGCACTCCGGGGTCGCCGCCGGGGGTGGAATGGGGGCAGCCGTGGGCCAAGTCAGTGCCTTAACTTACCTCTTGGGCCTTGGTCCTTCCCTCAGAGCCCGAGACGCTGAGAAATGGGGAAACGGCGTTGGTTCTGCAATAAAGAGTGTGTGTGACCCTCCAGCTGTGTCCCTCAGGACCCCTGGGGTTCCCAGCCCAGACCCCGCGGTAGAGTGTGTGTGTGTGTGTGTGTGTGTGTGCGCAGATGGTGGGGGTGACCCCAGAACCCTGTGGGGGGTGCCCCGGCGGCGACCTTGGGACTCCGTGCGCTGCAGAGCCCGCGTGTGACGCGCTCTCTCCACGCCGACTTGGCGGGCACGGCCGGTGCTTGGCGTCCCCGGCTCGCCTGAGCTTGGCACGGCCGGGATGGGCTTCTGGAAGGCAGCGTGGTAACAGCCCGAGCCCCTCAGCTTGTTAGACTGAAAGAATGTGCCGTTTTAATTAATGATATGTAAATATCCTTGAATGGGCCGCATTTGCATATTAAGAGAGATTTGCGGAATCTGCGGAGTAATATATTTTAATTAAGGATTAATTAAAAATAATGGGAATTTCATTTCGCCTGGCAGAATCCGTTTAGATTTTACCACACGTCTGCTCAGGAGTCGGCGCGCGGTGCCCTGGGTGACGGTTCCCGCCGCCGGGGCCCAGCCCCACCCGCGCCTGCCCTGAGCCCCTTCTGGGACGCTTGGAGGGGGGCGTCGGAAAGGGGTCCGGGGTGCCCCCAGCCCGCCTCCCCCGCGCCCCCGGCCCCCTCCACGCCGCCGCGCCCCGGTGCCGGGGCTGTTTTGGTATTCTTTATGGTAAAGTAAGTAAATGGCTGTGAGACACGGAACACTAGTCCTGCTGGCAATTACGTTAATGGCACGCTATTAGGCTATGATTCTCTACGAGCGATCCGGGAGCAGCAACGCCTTATTGAGAAGCTGTGCTACAACAGACGTCTGTCTTATTGATATAGCGGCCCCCGCTTTCCGCGTAATTACACGCGGACACTCTCCCGGGCTGGGGGGCAGGCTGCCCCGGGGGCGGCCCGGGGAGCCCCCTTCTGGCACCTGGCAAGGGAGAGGGGCGAACCCCCCCTGCGCCCGAAGAATCCCAGAAGACTTCGCTTACATCCGGGGTGCATCTCCTGCCCTCTCTGGAACCCGCCCGCCAGCCCCCCGTGCGGCCTTCATCCCCCAGTGGCTTGGGCTGCCCTGCGGGTTGGACCCCCAGGAGCCCAGAGGCCCCCGGACTGTGCCGAGGTCTCTGCGTGGCCCTGGGCGGGAGCAGGGAAGGTTCGTGCGGTTCATCTCTGGAACCACCCGCTGGAGCAATGGGGTGCCCGGAGCCCCCTTTCCAGCCAACGGCCTGATGCCCGCCTCGTCCAACCAAGTTTCTGGCCTGCTGAGCCGGGGTGGAGACCCCCACGGTGCTCACACACCTTGCGGGGGAGGGGGGCAGTGTTGGCACCGCCCTGAACTCGCTCTCCACCTGTCCTATGTGCGTCTGGGCGTGCACACACACACAGACATACACACACACACACACATGCATGCACACACACAGATACAGAGAAATACACACACCTGCAACATACAGAGACACACATAGACACGGACATAAACACAAAGACAGAGATATACACACCTGCAACACACAGACACACACAGACGCAGACATATACACACAGAGACACACACAGACAAACACAGATACACACACACATGCATGCATACACACAGATACAGAGAAACACACACACCTGCACACATACAGAGGCACACACAGACACGGACATAAACACACAGACAGAGATATACACACCTGCAACACACAGAGACACGCACAGATGCAGACATATACACACAGAGACACACAGACAAACACAGATACACACACACCTGCATGCATACACACAGATACAGAGAAACACACATACCTGCACACATACAGAGGCACACACAGACATGGACATATACACACAGACAGAGATACACACACACATACCTGCACACATACGGAGCACACAGAAACACGGACATATACACACAGAGATACACATACACACCTGCATGCACACACACAGATACAGAGAAACACACACATCTGTGCACATACAGAGACACACACAGACATGCACATATACACAAACACACACAGACACATACACAGACATATATATACACAGACAGATACACACACACACACACCCTGGATTGCACACACAGAGATACACACATGTACTTGGACACATACAGCAACACATACACAGATACACACACACACACACACACATACAGCTGCATACACATGCCTTCGTGCGCATCTGGGTACACCCAGAGCAGGCAGGTACCCGCGGGTGGAGGGGTGCTGTGAGCCCCCCGTCCTGCTGCGAGGGGGAACGTTTCCCCTCTAGGTTTCCGGGATGTGGGCCCGGCCTCCCCCAGCCCTTCTCCCCGCACCCCACCCTGCATGCCCCCCTCCCGCCGGGCGCGAGCCCTGAGCTAACCCCACGCCTGGCACGCGTGCCCTGTCCCTGTGATTCTCCGGCCCCGTGGTTCCGTGGAACTGCGTCTGCACCCCGGGCCCGTGGCCGCCTCGCAGCCGTGAGGGTCCGTTTCCCGCGTGCCCGGGCTCCATGGGGGCTGAGAGCCACAGAGGAGATTTGGGGGCCCCTGCAGGCCAGCCTTGGGGTACAGCTGCTCCCCCAGCCCCACGGCCCTCCCCAGGACCCCCGCCCTGGCAGCTCCGAGCCCCTCCTGCAGCCCCCGGATCCTGGGCTGATTCCCGGGTGCACGTGAAAGGCCAAACCTTATTCTCTCTCTCTCTCTCTCTCTCTCTCTCTCTCTCTCTCTCTCTCTCTCTCTCTCTCTCTCCCCCTCTCTCTCTGGGGAGGAGGGAGGCTGGGCGTGGGGCCTGCCTTTGGGCACCCCCCTCCAAGCCCAGCCTCTCCGTGTGACCCCCCACCCCTCCCCCTCGCGGCAGGCCCACGGGGCGCGCGGGGCGAAAGAGGAGCGCCCGTTCTATTATTCATATTTTTCCTTTTATTTATTTTTCATGCCTTGCTTGCCGCGCCTCTGCCGTCTTCTGCCTCTCGCTCTCTCTGCCGGCTTCAGTTCCCCGTTGGTCTGCCGGACCAAGTGCTCAGCGGCCCCCCGTGGACACAGACGGGGCGTGGGGCCCCCCGCTCTGCCCTCTGACGGGCTGTCATCTGCGGCGGGCACCGCGGTGGGGGTGGGGGTCTGATTCCCGAGTCCCCCCAGCCCCCGACACCCTCCTGCAGGCGCTCAGCGGCCTTGGGGACCCGGCGCCCCGCCCGCCCCCCGCCCCCCGCGCCCGGCTTTAATGAGAATTTCTCCTAATTATTTCAAGGGCTGTGGCAGCAGAGCTGCAGTGTACTTAGCGGTGGACGCCGTGGACGTGACCGCGGTGCTGATGGCAGCGAGAGATCAATAATTTAGGCCCCGGCCTTAATGGTGCAGCCGAGAGCTTAAGTGTCTGCCGGCGAGTGGAGGAGCTCGGGGGGTTCTGGGAATATTAACGACCCAGCGGGACCCACGGCCCCCCGCCCCCACGCGCCCGCAGACCCCCTGGGCTTCTGCTTGTGGAGCGAGGCGGGGACCTGGTCCCTTGGCCTGGAGGCTGCTGGTCACTCGGGGACGAGGTCGTGGTGTGCGGTGACCACCGATTCCTACATTCGCGCTATTGGGGGGGTCCTATATCTCCAAGGGCAGAAACGCCCCCTGCCCCCCTTTATGCCTTGTCTCAGTGCCCCCCATCCCAAGTGACACCTGCATCCACTGGAGGTCACCCCCTCCCCAGCACGGTGGCCAGCCGGCGGAAGGCAGGGGGGGAGGTTTGTGTCTGTGTCCAGCCCGGCCCCGTGGACAGCTACCATGTCCGTCGGTCGTTCTGCAAAGGTCGTGGAGGGCCAGGAGGGCAGGGGAGCGTGGGTAGGGGGCGTCTCGGGGCGTTTGGGGGGAGTGAGTCACGGTGGTCTGCCTCGGGGAACTGAGGCAGTGAGGGATCCAGGCGCCCCGCCCCCTCCGGCTTCTCTGCTCTGGGAAGGGGCATGTGGTTACGGGGAGAGGCGCTGGGGGCAGGTCGGCCGTCTCCGTCCACCGGGTCTGGGCGATTCTGTGGCTCAGGGCTGACCCTGTGTCGTCGTTAACAAACATTTCGACATCGATCGATCGCATCTCCCGAGCACTGCTCGGGAGTCCCTGGGGAGGGGCCGCTCTGGGCGGGAGGGCTCGGCTGACGGAGTAGCGGCTCCAGTCTGGGGGCTGCGGTGACCGAACCCCCGAACCCGCGAACCCGCAGCCCGGCTGGTTCCAGCCACGAGCCTCCGACCAGCCGGGATTTCTCACCCTGGTTGGTGCAAAGGTTACTAGGGGTCGTGCCCCGCGTGCAGCCCCCAGACCCTCTTGAGAGGAGGGAGAGAGGGAGGAGGGAGGGCGGAGGGGAGGGCAGGGGCCTCCCTCGGGGCCGGGAGGGCGCCAGGAGACCAGGAGAGCGTCTCTGGCTCTATAAATAGGCGCCGAGCAGCTGATGAATCCGCGGCGGAGGAATTAATTCTGAGCCGCGAAGAGCCATTAGGGCCCGGATGCAGCTTAACAGGCAGCCGTGGTTACAGATGCTGCCAGATGCGCCCCCACCCCGGCCCCTGCCAGAGCTCAGGGAGAAGAGGGGGGTGGGCGGGTGCCCCTCGTGGTCCCCGTCCCCTCCTCGGCGGGACCCTCAGGCCGACCAGCAAGGGTCTTTAAACTTGGGGGTGGGTATCCCAACGCCCCCCTCCCCCGACGGCTCTTCCAGCTCCCGTTCCTGCCGGTTCTTCCATCCTGCGGGGTCCGAGCGAGGGAGCGAGAGGAGGGACAGGGTGTGATCCCTGAGCACTGCCCAGGGTGGCCCGGGGACCGGAAAGGGGCCACATTCCCTTGGCAGGGCGGGGCCGCGCCTTGAGGGGCCTCAGACCGGCGCACCCACCCCACCCAGACGCAGAGGGACGTGGGGGTCTCGGGGAGGCGGATGGGGGTCCTGGGACCCGGGGGCCAGCGCAGGAGTGAGAAGGTGATTTGGACCCGGGCTCCGGCGCCGCTCGGGGCTGGTGGCAGGTGAAGATCTCAGGGACCTCTCAGAACGTTCTGGAAGCGGCGGCTCCTTAGCCGTGCCCGCCCTTGCCGTCCCAGGGGCCTGCCTGCCGTACACGTGGCTACTGATAGGCGCTTCACTGTGTTTGGGGTGATGGGGGTGGCGGGTGCTACTGCCCCCCTTAGACTGTGCATGCACGTATGTGTGTGTGTGTGTGTGTGTGTGTGTGTGTGTGTGTGTAAGAGAGAGAAGGGGGGAAAGAGAGGGAGAGAGGGAGAGGGGTCCCAGGTGCCTGCCTGCCATACACGTGGCTACTGATAGGCGCTTCACTGTGTTTGGGGTGATGCGGGGCAGCGGGTGTTACTGCCCCCCTTAGACTGTGCATGCGTGTGTGTGTGTGTGTGTGTGTGTGTGTGTGTGTGTGTGTAAGAGAGAGAAGGGGGGAAAGAGAGGGAGAGAGGGAGAGGGGTCCCAGGTGCTTGCCTGCCGTACACGTGGCTACTGATAGGCGCTTCACTGTGTTTGGGGTGATGGGGGGTGGCGGGTATTACTGCCCTCCTTAGACTGTGCATGCGTGTGTGTGTGTGTGTGTGTGTGTGTGTGTGTGGAAGAGAGAGAAGGGGGGAAAGAGAGGGAGAGAGGGAGAGGGGTCCCAGGTGCCTGCCTGCCATACACGTGGCTACTGATAGGCGCTTCACTGTGTTTGGGGTGATGCGGGGCAGCGGGTGTTACTGCCCCCCTTAGACTGTGCATGCGTGTGTGTGTGTGTGTGTGTTTGAGGAAGAGAGAGAAGGGGGGAAAGAGAGGGAGAGGGAGGTGGGGAGGGGTGAAATGCTCCCATCTGCCCGTGGCTGCCTGGTGTTTGGGGACCCCCAAGCCCACTTCCTGAGCCCTGTGGGTGGTGCTGGGGGCCGGGGGTCCGTCTCGGGATCCATTAGGTTTCCATCAGGAAGGGCAGAGACTGAGCGAGAGAGAGAGATCGTCACCCCCACCCCGCCGGGGTCTCTCGCCTCAAGTGGGACCCGGAGGCGGGGAAGGGTGACATTCGGGGGGGCGATTTTCCCAGTTCCCCCGCATCATTTCTTACAGCTTTCTCCTCATCCCCCCTTGTTTTTGGGGGCCCATACCTGGTGATGCTCAGGGCTGACTCCCGGCTCTGTGCTCAGGGATCGCTCCTGGCGGTTCTGGGGGGACCCTGTGGGGAGCCGGGGGTGGAACCGGGTCGGTCCCGCCCACCATCCGGCCCCGTTTTTTTAAGTTCTTGATCATTTTTATTGTCGGACACTTTCCCCCTGGAGTAGGAAGGGCAGCCGGGAACTGGGGGGAGGGCCAGGGGTGACCTTTGCCCCCAGGGCTGCAGCGGATGGGGGAGTGGACAGGAGTGGATGGTGGGAGTGGACAGTGGGAGTGGACGGTGGGAACGGACAGTGGGAGTGGACAGTGGGAGTGGACAGGAGTGGACAGTGGGAACAGACAGTGGGAGTGGACAGTGGAAGCGGACAGTGGGAGTGGACAGGAGCGGACAGGAGTGGACAGTGGGAACAGACAGCGGGAGTGGACAGTGAGAATGGACAGTGGGAGTGGACGGTGGGAGTGGATGGTGGGAGCGGACAGTGGAAGTGGACAGTGGGAGTGTACAGAGGGAGTGGACAGGAGTGGACAGTGGGAACAGACAGTGGGAGTGGACACTGGGTCGCAGATACGCCGGGAAGCTCTAACGAGGCGTCCCCGAGAAGCTCTGGCCAGGCAACGCATGGGTTTGAGCTGAGTCCCCGCTGCCCTTCAAAGGCGCGTCACTGCTGGGGAACCCCCACCCCGTCCAGCCCCGTCCAGTCTGACCCAGACACAGCCCCGGCTGGGCTCCAGCTCCTGCTCTGGGCTGCGGGGACCGTGCTGGTCGCCTGGTACCTCCCAGGGAAAGCGGGCGACTGTCAGGGAAGGAAGGAGGATGCCTCTGTGTCCATCTGTCCCTGCACCCCGGGCAGAGAGAGATGCCAGGCCCTGCTCTCGCCCAGAACTTTTTTTTATTATTATTATTAGTGAATCACCGTGAAGTACAGTTATAGACTTACAAACTTCCGTGTTTGTGTTTCAGTCATACAACGATCGAGTGCCCATCCCTCCACCAGTGCCCGTTCTCCACCGCCAATGGTCCCGGCATCCCGCCCACCACCCACACCCCGTCCCCCCCACCCCACCCCACCCCGCCTCTGTGGCAGGGCATTCCCTCTTGTTCTCTCTTTCCACTAGAGGCATTGAGTGGCCACTGTGTTCAGTCTGTAGTCTACATTCGGCTTGCATCTCCCAACCCGAGCGGGTCCTCGAAACACCCTTTCCTTGCCGGTCCCTTCTCTATCTGAGCTGCCTTTCCCCCCAGCACATGAGACCGGCTTCCAAGCCATGGAGCAGAACTTCTGGTACTTATCTCGGCTATTCTTGGGTGTCAGTCTCCCGTTCTGTTACTTTATATTCCCCAGACGAGTGCAATCTTTCTCTGTCTCTCCCTCTCCTTCGGACTCATCTCACGGAACATGATACCTTCCATGTTGATCGATTTGTATGCAAATTTCAGGACTTCATCTCTTCTAACAGCTGCATAGTATTCCATTGTCTCACCCAGAACTTACCGGCCGAGTAAACCCGGCTCGTTGTCACGTGAGTGGGGCTGTGGGGGTTCCGGGCCCCATGTCACCTCAGCCCGCAAGCTGGATATCTCCACGAGCTGGATATTTCCCTCCCTTCCCTGTCTGCCTGTCTGCCTCCCCCATCTGTCTCCCTGTCTGCCTCCCTCTTCAGACACCTTCTTCCTGTTAACGTCCAGAGTCTCGGAACTCGGGTCGGTACCTTGGGGAATCCTCCAGCTCGGGGTCTCGGGGCTGGTTTCTGTTTGGGGTTTTGGGGGTGTTGGGGAGGAGGCCACACCCGGCAGTGCTCAGGGCTCGCTCCTGGCTCTGTGCCCACGGATCACGTCCAGGCGGCCTGCTTTGGGCGGGGACACAACCCAACTCCCCTCACTGCGGAACTCACCCGGGCTGGGTCTGACCGTCAGCAGGGACACAGGACAGAGCCGCCACCTCCTCTTCCTCCTCCTCTTCCTCCTCCTCCTTCTCCTCCTCTTTCTCCTCCTCTTCCTCCTCCTCCTTTTCCTCCTCCTTTTCCTCCTCCTCCTCCTCTTCCTCCTCCTCCTCCTCTTCCTCCTCCTCCTCCTCCTCTTCCTCCTCTTCCTCCTCTTCCTCCTCCTCCCTCTTCCTCCTCTTCCTCCTCCTCCTCTTCTCTCATCCTCCTCCCCCCTTCCTCCTCCTCCTCCCCCTCCTCCTCCTCTTCCTCCTCTTCCTCCTCTTCCTCCTCTTCCTCCTCCTCCTCCTCCTCATCCTCTCCTTCCTCCTCCTCCTCCTCTTCCTCCTCCTCTTCCTCCTCCTCTTCCTCCTCCTCCTCCTTTTCCTCCTCCTTTTCCTCCTCCTCTTCCTCTCCTCCTCCTCTCTCCTCTCCTCCTCCTCTTCCTCCTCCTCTTCCTCCTCCTCTTCCTCCTACTCCTCCTTTTCCTCCTCCTTTTTCCTCTCTCCTCTTCCTCCTCCTCCTCCTCCTCTTCCTCCTCTTCCTCCTCCTCCTCCTCTTCCTCCTCATCCTCCTCCCCTTCCTCCTCTCCTCCTCCTCTTCCTCCTCCTCTCCCTTCCTCTTCCTCCTCCTCCTCCACCTCCTCCTCTCCTCCTCCTCCTCCTCCTCCCCCCCCCTCCCCTCCAGAAGCCGCCTCGAACCCGTTTCTCTCTGCGTCTCCCAGCAGGGGCCACTTTGCCATCCAGGATCAGGATTGACATTAGGTCTGGGCTTAGATGCCCAGCTATGGCCAGTCGGTGCCCGAGGCTCAGGGTCACGGTGCAGTTCTCGAGGGGTCCTCAGGCTCCTGGGCCGGTGGGATGCATCTGTGGCCAAGGACCCAGCCCGGAGAAGCTGACCGCCGGGTTCGGGGCTCTCCACCGAGGGCTCCCTTTGGGCTTAGGTCCGTGTGGCTGTGTCAGGGTCACGGGCAGGGTGACCGGCCGTCCCTGAGGCCAAGTGCCCTCCCCTTTGAAGTGACCTTCGCTGCATCCGTGCTGGACACACGTCATCAGGAAGTTTTCTCTCTTGCCGGAAGAAGGTGTCCCTTGACTCCCCTCTGGGGTGGGGGCGGGCAATTCCCCAGTGCCTGTGTATGCTGGGGGGAGAATGCAGCCAAAGTCGGGTGGGTGGGTGCCCGGGGGCGAAGGGTGGTCTCCAGATCTGCAGGACCACCCTGCTCCCTTCCTGCGGACAAGATCAGCGTGACATCTCTGCTCAGCTCGGCATGGGGGGCAGGTGGGGGGGGCACCTTCCTCCCGTCCGCTCCATCTCAATACCAAGCCCCCCCCCCAATTTCCCCCCCACAACCTCCACTCTGGATCTCAGAGCTAAAAAAATAACCCAAAGAGGTTTTTTTCCCTTCCCGACTTTGCTTCCCAGAGTCCAGCGTTGATGGTGTGTGAGTGTGTGTGTGTGTGTGTGTGTGTGTCGTGTGTGTGTGTGTGTGCTGGGGTAGGGTGAGTCTCCCTGACCTGGCCTCCGGGTCTCCCCCCGGCCCACCGAGGGTGGCGGCTGGCGCGTCCTGCCCGCCTGGCGTGGCGTGGGGGCGCGGGGAGGGTCAGAGCCCGTGTCCCCTGACGCCTGATCGCGAGCCGGGATGAATAATTGGGATTCGCCAAAGTGTTTAAACACCAGAATTGAAATTAATGTCCCCTCATCCCGGGCTCCGCTGACAATACATTACAGCAAACACCTTCCCAAAGTGAAATGAATGTTTGTTTATCCTCATGAAATATACATCAAAACAGGTTGCTGGCGGACCCTAATGAGGGCCGGGCCTCGCGCGCCCCTCCACCCCATGGGGGGCCCACCCGGGCTGTTTCTCTCACTTCCTTTTTTTTTCCCTCCCCTCATTTCACCCTGTATTATTATTATTATTTTATTTATTTATTTATTTATTAGAATAACCTGTCCACAGCTGTGGATCTAGGACATTAATATGGGTTTAATGAAAATTCCGGTTGATCTGTCCAGAGGTATTGATGAGTCGGGCCCGGCCGTATAAAAATCACCTCCTCCGGGAAGGAAGTGAGGCGGGCAGGGCCTTGTGCCAGCCGAGGCCAAGTGGTGTGGGCATACAGGCCTCGGTGCCCTCCTGACTGCATTTGAGAGCGAGCGGGAGCCCCCCAGTGCCCCCCCGGGACCCCCAGTACTCCTGGCATCCCTTCTACCGAGAGATCCGTCCCGCCCCCCAAAGACCTGGGCTTTCCGGTCCCTCCCTCCCGTCCCCCCCACCCCGGCCCCCCTGCACCCATGCGCCCCCGTCCCCCAGGGCGTCGCCATCGTCCCGTCCCTCCCTCCTCCCGGGACCCGCTGCCGCCTCTCCCCAGCGCCAAATGTTCCTTGCAAGGAACAAACGCCATTTCTTTATTGCTTATGGCAAGCTGCCTTGATTACTGCTACTGCTGTACCCATTATGTGAATTAAATATGTATTCAGTCGCACGCTGCTCGCGATGTTATAGCAGGGGTGACATATGGTGCCGGCTCAATTAGACAGGAGCTAGCATTAGATAACCCTTCTGATTGCGCGCGCCCCGAACCCTCTCCCTGCCAGCCCCTCCGTGCGCCGCCGGATGGGTCATCCCCCCCCACCGCCCGCAGCGGGGCTCGGCGGTGGCGGGGGGGTCCCCACGTCGGGGGTGGGGGCAACAGAAGGCCTTTCCAACAGACGGGCAGACAGACAGACAGACGGGGAGCCGGGGAGGCCCGCCCCGGCTTGGCGCTGTTGGCATTTGGAAGCGTTTCACCCCGCGTCTATTTTGGGACGCGGCTGGCAGCCCGCTCTGGGGCCCCGGCCAGCTCTGTCTCTCTGGGCTGGGAAGATCCGAACGGAATGACAGCTGTCCGCATGGCCGTGGCCTCTCGCAGTGACTCGTGGCGGGAACGCGCCCCTCCCCCCAACACCTCACATGCCCCGTTTCCGGGGGACAGTTTTCCGAGCACATCTGGGTCCCGTGCACAGCTTACGGACGCCCCTGGGGGGTGGCTTCTTCCTGGCCTGTCCCAGATTCGCTTTCCCCGTCCACCGCCCGACTCCCAGGTACCCCCCCAAACCCTCCCTCTGCCCAGAGACGCGCCTGAGCTCAAATTGGCCCCCCATCGGGTCGGCTCTGTTCCAGGACCTGAGGTTCACGGGAAGGCGACATTCCAACCCAGTGGCCCTGAAGGGGGACGTTAACTGTGGGTCCCGGATCCCTGACCCCACCCGGCTCGCCAGCCCAGCACTGGTACCCAAGGTTCCCGGCCCCCTTTTGGGGGAGTGGCATCACCCAGTGAAGGAAATGCAGAACCTGCAGTTCCTGTCCCGCCCCAGGAGCTCGCCACGCCCCCGAGGGCTGCTTTTTTTGCTTGTTTTGGGGGGATTTGGCTCTTTGGAAGCTCATGGCTTCCTCCTGCTTCGGCAGTGCTCAGGGAACCCAATGGGATGCCGGGATTGAACCCGGGTCGGCCACGTGCAGGGCAAATGCCCTCCCCTCTGACTTCCAGCTCTGTGCTCAGGGTCACTCCCGGCTCTGTGCTCAGGGCTAACCCCTGGCTCTGTGCTCAGGGCTGACTCCCGGCTCTGTGCTCAGGGCTGACTCCCGGCTCTGGTGCGCGGGGATGACTCCCAGCTCTGTGCTCGGGGCTGACTCTCGGCTCTGTGCTCGGGGCTCACTCCCGACTCTGTGCTCGGAGCTCACCCCCTGGCTCTGTGCTCGGGGCTCACTCCCGACTCTGTGCTCGGGGCTGACTTCCGGCTCTGTGCTCGGGGCTGACTCCCGGCTCTGTGCTCGGGGCTGACTCCCGGCTCTGTGCTCGGAGCTCACCCCTGGCTCTGTGCTCGGGGCTCACTCCCAACTCTGTGCTCGGGGCTCACTCCTGGCTCTGTGCTCGGGGCTGACTCCTGGCTCTGTGCTCAGGGTCCCCTTTTGGTGCGACCTGGGGACCAAATTGAGTGCCAGAAATCAAACCCAGCTTAACCAAGTGCAAGGCCAGCGCCCCACGGCCTGTGCTGTCTGCGGCCCCCGCCCCCATCCCATCTCATCCCATCACCCCCCTACCTATTTACTTATCACGTTTCCTGCTGCATCTGTATCCATCCGCCGTCCAATCCGCGTCCCTCCATCCAATTCGTCACTCACTGTTTATCTGTCTTTGCCAGGGCTGGTGCCCGGGGCTGCTGCCCTGCCAGCCTTGGGTGGGGGCTGGCAGACCCCGTGATGCCGGAGACCAAACTGGGGTGAAGCACATGCAAACCAGGTGTTCTAACCCTGTGCTCACTCCCACCCGTCCCCCGCACACTCCAGAGAACACCCAGCGGAAAGGGAACACGTTTCACACGAACCCCAGCAGGGGCGCAGCACGTGGGCCCCCCACGGGTGAGGTCAGCGCTTCTCCCGGGCCCCAGGTCCTGCCCCTCCAGGGCAGAGGCTGGGACCCCATGACCCCTGCAGCCCCCAGCAGACTGACTCCAGTGACCAGAGCGACCATAGCCCGACTCGGCGGCCAAGGAGGACTCTGGGGGCCGGGGAGGTGGCAAGGTAACCCCGGGGACCCACCCAGGACCGGGGGGCTGAGGCGGAAATAGCTCTCACACCCGGCCGCGGTCCCCCCTTCGTCGGGGGCCGGGCAGACGCAGACATCTGCTCTAGCCCGGGGCTTGGTTGTTATTTATTTTCCTCAGTTGTTGCTCTGCAGGCCGGGAGTTGACAGAGCGGTTTTGTAGAATAGAAACATTATAGACTGTTACTGTCAGGGTGTTAAATGTGATGGATAGAGAGTAGAGGCAGAGGAGGGGACGGGAAGCCGGGCGCGGGGCGCTCCTGGGAGTGAATGAGCTAATGCGTGGGCAGCTAATGGGCGCTCGCCACGCACGGCCCGCCGAGGGGCTGCTTCCGGGGCGCGCGGCGGGGGGGCTCCCTGGGAGCGTGGCGTGAGCTCAGGGGGCCGCACGGCCGGGCTGGCCAGCTCCCACCATGACCGCCCCCCATCACACCTCACTGCACCTCCCGAATGAGGGCGCTCCGCTAGTCGCCCCGGCCCCTGGGGCGTCTGTTCCCTCCTGCCCTGGTGTGGGGTGTCTGCCTGGCTCTGTCCCCCCCCCGCCCCGTCTGTGTCCTGCATGCACAGTGGCCAGGCTGGGCCAGGGGCCAGTCACCTGCTCTGCTCTGCGGGAATGTCAGCCAGGGAGGGAGGTGGCCGCCCAGGGGAGCGGCAAGAGGTGTGATCAGGACAGAGCCACCGGTGGGTGCCGTGGCCCGAGCTTCTTCTGACGCCCAGGGCTCGTGGCCGGGCAGCAGTAGGGGGCGTCGTAGCAACTGCAGCAGGGACGTGGCGGCTGATCTGGGGCCCCCACAAGGCAGCGAGGAATCTGGGTCCAACAGAGCGATGGCTCACAGGAGTAAGGTCGTGGCCACTGTGACTGCAGGGACCACAGAGTAGGAAGAACTGCAGGACTAGGAGAGCAGAAGCAGCAGCGAGAGAGAGCACTTAGGTGGGGGGAGTGGGAGCACGGTAGCGACAGAGAGTAGGAGGGGCAGTAACGGCGTCGTGAGGAAGAGGAGCAGCGAGGAGCAGCCAGAACAGTCATGAGTCGTTGTAGGAGCAGTAATAGTGAGTACCAGTACTAGGACGGGAGTAATAGCGAGAGGCAGTACTAGGAGCAGTAACAGCCACCGTGAGTGGTAACACTAGGACATTTTCTATCAGTCGGGAGTCGTTGTAGGAGCAGTAATGGCAACTGTGAGTGGCACACTGGGAGTAGTAAAAGCAGTCGTGAGGAACAGTACTGGGAGCAGTAGTAGCTGTCCTGAGTAACTAACTGTACTCGGAGCAGTAAAAGCAGTAGTAACAGTGCCGGCAGCAGTAGTAGCCACCGTGAGGAACAGTACTGGGAGCAGTAATAACAGTCATGAGTGGCAGTACTGGAAGCAGTAAAATCAGCTGTGAGTAATAGTACTGGGAGTAGTTATTGGGAGCAATGATAGCAGTCATGAGTAACAGTACTGGGAGCAGTAATAACGATCGTGAGTAGCTGTAGTGGGAACGATACTAGCAATTGTGAGTGGCAGTACTGGGAGCAGTAATAGCCGCTGTGAGTAACAGTACTGGGAGCAGTAATAGCGATCGGAGTAGCTGTAGTGGGAACAATACTAGCAATTGTGAGTGGCAGTACTGGGAGCAGTAAAAGCAGTCGTGAGTAACAGTACTGAGAGCAGTAATAGCCGTTATGAGTAACAGTACTGGGAGCAGTAATAGCCGCTGTGAGTAACAGTACTGGAAGCAGTAATAGCCGTTGTGAGTAACAGTGCTGGGAGCAGTAATAGCCGCTGTGAGTAACAGTACTGGGAGCAGTAATAGCCGTTGTGAGTAACAGTACTGGGAGCAGTAATAGCCGCTGTGAGTAACAGTACTGGGAGCAGTAATAGCCGCTGTGAGTAACAGTACTGGGAGCAGTAATAACCGTCGTGAGTAACAGTGCTGGGAGCAGTGATCGCTGTGAGTAAGAGTACTCGCAGCAAGACACATTACTGGTGGGACCCTGGCTCTCTCTGGGGTCTGTCATGCTCAATGCTCAGTGCTCCTCGGCTGCTTCTGGGGACACTCAGAGCCCAGAGGATGCAGAGTGTCAGGCCTGGGTCCGAGCCTGCCCTCCGGGAGCCGCAGATGGGGGCTGGGTGGGGAGGGCCGGGGAGGCCCCTTGGGTGCCTGGGGAGCAGAGGACGGGGCCAGGGTCTCTCCCAGGCCGCATCCTGCTGGTGCCATGGCTGTGGGTATGTTGGGCGCCTTCAGCAGTCCTCGTGCTCCTTTGGGCGGTCTGCGTGCTCGGGTGTGAGCCAGCCTGCGTTGTGTGCCAGTCTCTGTGTCTCCTGCCCACCCCCTCTGTGTTCTCTCGGGAGACACCGCCTCCGTTGCAGCCCCCTGGCCCTTCCGGTCTTGGGGGCCCCGTCTTGGCTGCTGCTTCCTGCCATGTTCTGGGAGCTGAACTGGTGGGAGACCAGGGCAGCAGGTGGAGGGATGCTTGGGACCTGCTGGGTGGGGGAGACCCTCCCTCTCCTCCTCCCACACCCTCACCCCCCACACACATACACGAAGGCACCGACACGTGCAGACACACAGTGCAAACATGCACATAAAACGTGCACACATAAAGACACCTGTGCGCACACACGTGAACACACGTGTGCACGCCCACACATGTGCAGCAGCAGAGTGGTGACCTGCGAGCTCTCTTCCTGAAACAGTGAATCACTCCCCCCACCCTGGAAATCTACCATCCTCACACAAACAGGAAGTGACCCCCCCACCCTGCCACTTCTCGGACCTTCCCCCCCACCCCCACCCCTGGGTGCTTCCAGTGCCACCGTAGTAGACCCAGAAACAACAGTCAAACTAGACTCAGCCCATGTGCAGAACCTCAGGTGCAGATACGTGGGTTGGGAGGGAAGTGGACCGTGTCCACAGTTTCCCCAAGCCCCGGGGCCGCACGGGACCCAGCACGCTGAGGTGGCCACCCATCTCTCGGTGGCATCTGTGTCCCCCCGTGGGCGCCCCGGAACTGCCACCGAGTCCGTGGGGAGAGAGAGGGAGGCGGCAGGCACCCCTGCCTCGCGCCGGGGAAAGCGGCTCGCAACCAGCTTTATTTGGTAAAATGTTGCAATAGACGCTTGTCAGAAATAATTTATTCCTGTTAGCTGTAATCTGAAGGAAAACAGATACAAGTCCTATAGTTACAAAAAAAAAAATCAAAAAAGCAAGAAGTCGACTTTCGCTGACAGTACAAAGGTGTCATAGACAAGAAAGATTGACATAGACCAAGAGGTCTTGTGGGAAATATGATAATAACTATAAAGAAGACAGATTAGTCCCCAGTTGCCAACATTCAAACCTTTTTACAGTCAGTTCAAACATATAAAACTTTATTGCTCTAGCAGAAAAGGGAACAATTTCTGGCGTGCCGGCTTCCCAGGGCTGGGTTTATACTGTCTGTATTATTGCTCTATGGTGGCATTTTAAAGTTTATTGAACAAGACTTTCACAATTGAAGGAAGTATATAAAACTGTGAATTTATTAGATTTTTCAGGATAAGTGCCCTTTCTAGTTGCGCTCACGAATTCGGCGCTCCGAGAAGCCGCTAGTTACAAGACTTATTAATATTAAAGGCGGGGAAACACGTGCGTGTTAGACCTCCGCCGAGCTCAAAAATAATATTTTTCTATGACGGAGTGCCAGTGGCCCGGATGGGCGCGTGGGGGATGGAGACACCCCGCGTCAGGCTGGGAACCTCAGACGTGCCGGGTGTCCGCCAACTAAAATGGGACCTTTTGCTGGTGCTTGGTTTGATTTTAACACGTTCCTTCTGGTTTCTCCACTGAGCTGGGTGTTTTGGGATACAGGTGTGAGTAGTGTGTATGTGTGTGTGTGTGTGTGTGTGTGTGAGAGAGAGAGAGAGAGAGAGGAGAGAGAAGAGGGGGGGAGAGAGAGAGGAGAGAGAGAAGAGAGAGAGGAGAGAGAAGAGAGAGAGGAGAGAGAGAAGAGAGAGAGGGGAGAGAGAGAGAGGAGAGAGAGAGAAGAGAGAGAGGAGAGAGAGGAGAGAGGGGAGAGAGAGAGAAGAGAGAGGAGAGAGAGAGAGAGAGAGAGAGAGAGAGAGAGAGAGAGAGGGAGGGAGAGTTTTCAGATTCTTGCTATTTTTTTTTCTGGCATTTTACAGCATTTTCCCACTTGGGGCTCTAATGCCCTCTGGTGTGGAAGGTTTTAATGACCCAATATAAAATGATACATTTTAGCTCACCCTCTGTATATAAAGTGATACATTGTATCCTGCCCTCTTGGTATAAAATGATACATTACAGCCCACCCTCTTTGTATAAAGTGATACATTGTAGCCCGCCCTCTGTATCTAAAACGATGCATTGTAGCCCATCCTCGTTTATGCAAAACATACATTTTTTTGCCGTTCGGTTTTACAAAACAAGGACATCCTCCTGGGTTTTATGAAACGATCCATTGGTCTTCCCAAAAGTTCCTCAGCTTTTGCTTGTGGCAAACTGGTGAGTTTTCAGTTATCATTTCTCTGCTGTTATCGCCAACCTTGCAGGGATGCGATTGTAAGAGATTTGTGAAATATGTTTGGTCTGTTGGATTTTGTTTGGGGGCCACACCCAGCAGTGCTCAGGGCTGACTCCTGGCTCTGCACTCGGGGATCACTCCTGGTGGGGCTCAAGGGACCCTATGGGATGCCGGGGATCGAACCCAGGTCGGCCGCGTGCAAGGCAAACGCCCTCCCCGCTGTGCTATCACTCCAGCCCAGGACATTTGTAAAATCTGTAATCAGTATCGGGGTTTCTTAATCCCCGCCCCATAGATTTGGGGGTCCAAGATATCTAAGACCATGGGGGGGGGTTATTCTTGGGCACGGTGGCACCAGCCTGGCATTGGGTCAGAGCTTCCAGCTTCAAAACAGGCCAGCGGCCCTTGAGGGAGGCCGGTGGCCCACGGCAAAGTGGATTTACACAGTCCTTTGACAAACCTTTGGGGGAAAAGTACACGCGAGTGTGAGTGCATAACTTGACTGTGTTTAGGGCCAGAATGATAACACAGCGGGGAGGGCATTTGCCTTGCACGCGGCCGACCCGGGTTCGATCCCCAGCATCCCATATGGTCCCCCAAGCACCGCCAGGAGTGATTCCTGAGTGCAGAGCCAGGAGTCAGCCCTGAGCATTGCTGGGTGTGACCCAAAAAGCAAAAACAAAAAACAAAAAGCAAAATAAAACTTGGCTGTGTTTGGGGTTCGAGAGGTATGACATCAGGAGGGGGCTTGGCTCGCCCCCAGCCGACCCGAGCCCTGAGCATCACCAGATGTGGCCCCCAACCAGCTGTGCTGGCAGGAAGTGTCCTCTGGAGTTTAGGTCTGTGGTTCTGTCCAGGCTGGACTCCGGGGTCCGGAGTTCTCTGTCATGCTCATTTGTCATTCATTCTGTTTTTGTTTGATTGGGGGGGAGGGGGCCAGACCCGGCGATGCTCAGGGGTTCCACCTGGCAGTGATGGGGGGACGCCCAGGCTGGAACCCCGGTCGGCTGCGTGCAGGGCACGTGTCCTCCCTCCCCGCTCTCCAGGGCTCTGGCCCCCGTTGCGGGCAGCCGTGAGTTGCAGATTCTCTCACAGTCGCATGTGCTGCCTCTCCGTGGACACACGTGTGTGCATGAGCACCGCATGGCCGCCCTCTCACCCCCCCCCCGCCTCCCCCACCGCCCGCCGAGCGTCTGAGACGCGGGTGACAGCGTGACCATCATTTTCTCATTTGACACGGTTAACTCCAAAGAGCCATCAGCTCGCCTCGGATTTCCCATCCGTCTTCGAGAGTTTTCTTCGGCCCATCTCGTCGGAGGGGTTTCGCGGGCGGCGGGTGCCCGGCCGCAGCATCCTCTCCTTCGGGGAATCCGTCGGCGCAGAAGGGCCGTTTGACCCGCGATTGTGCGTTAAGTCCCTTCAGAGCCAGAGCGCTCCCAGACTCATTCGCTGCCGCCTCTTCCAGAAGGATGAAATTATAATCGGCCTCTAGTTTGCAGTGACGGCCCCGAATTCTCTAAGAACACGTTCCCTTCACGTCACTCTCAGGCTTGCTTGGACCCGCGGTGATACCTCCACAGCGTCTGTCGCCTGCGTCCCCGTGTCCTGACACCCCCACCCGCTCCCTGACACCCCGCCTGCGTGCCTGCGGCCTCTGTGATCAGTAGCTGGTTTTTGTTTCTCCTCTTGCGAACTCTCAGGGTCCCCTCCCGCCCCCCTCCCACATACACACACCTGTAGCCGCATGGTTGTTTGGGGATGAGACGGGACATTTTAGGATGGTGGTGACACACAGCTGGCCCTGGCTTCCTTCAGTGGACACACATACACACACTCATATGCACACATACACACACATGCTTATATATACACAAAGTGCACACTGGCCCGTGCACACTGGTACACACGTATAATGTACACACGTATGCATAGTGCTCAAACTGGTCTGCACGCACATGTACACATGTATACACATGTAGACAGTCCACAGTAGCCTGCGTGCACACATGTACACATGCACATAAACATTATGCACACACTAACCTGCGTACACACATATACACAGTGTACACACTGGCCTGCACACAGACATACACACATGTATGCACATATGCACATATACACAATGGACACATTAACCTGCACGCAAACACACACACACACATACACATATATTTACCCGTACACAGTGCATGCACTAGCATGCATGTACACATGCACACACACGCACATGCATGCATGCGCACACCTTCAGTTAAGCCTGATTTTGCACCTCGGGGACCCACAGCCCACCTTGCAGTCTCCCCAGTGATGGGGGATCCTCCCCAGACCCACATCCTCTTGCTGTGCGGTCTCAGCCGCAGAAGCCCCTGGAAGCAGCCCGGGCGGCCCCTTGTCACACATGTGGGGCCCGGGTTTGGGCTGGACGAGCCCCTCTGAGGACACAGTTTCCCACTGACTCTGGGCTCTGTCCCTGCAAGGGGGTTCGCAGAGTCGGGCTGCGGGGGCTGAGGTGGAGGAGGTGATGGGGTTCAGGAGGCAAACCTGGGGGGAGGAGGGTGAGAGAAAGGGGAGGAGGGAGGAAGGGGAGAGGAGAGAGCAGCGGCCAGAGGGACGAAGGGACCCGCCAGGAGCCGAGCCTGGGAGGAGGAGGGAGGGGAGGAGCCTGGAGTCAGCCCGCAGACTCCTGGGAGCTGTTTAGAATTCTCGGAGCTTCATCGCGAGAGGAAGTGAGCTAAGACCTCCCCCCCCCCCCCCCCCCCCCCCAGTTTATGCAGAAGAGCTTGTCTTGGGAATGCAAATGGGCTCAAGTCTCCAAGGAACATGCTGGTTCTTTCAGGAGAAGGGGCACAAAACCCCTGCAGGGCCGGGGGCCTGGGACCCGCTCCCTGGCTTGCCGGGGTCAGCTGTGCCCGGGAAGGGGCAGGCGTGTGTGTGTGTGTGTGTGTGTGTGTGTGTGTCTGTGTGTGTGTGTGTCTGTCTGTCTGTTTGTCTGTGTTGGACTGGACAGTCCAGAGACCATGCTCGGGGGTCAGACTGGGGTTGAGGAAAAGCCCCAGGCCTTGGGTCACCCCATTCTGGAACTGGCAAGAGCAGCACCCCCAAGTCCACGGCACCTGCTTCAGGGGTCCAGGCAGGAGCCCACTGATCTTTCAACACACAGACACAGAGACAGGTCCACACGGGGGCCGATGCACACGGACAGCGCACACGCATGCACGCATACACACACATACACACACAGACCCGTACACGCACAGACCCACACGGACACAAATGCAGACATGCACACACAGACCCGCACACACACATGCACACACAGACACACACATGCATGCACACACATGCACACATACAGACCTACACATACACGCACACACAGACCTGCACACACACAAACCCACATGCGTGTGCACACACAGACACATGCACACACAGGTGCAAACACGCATGTGCACACACACAGACACACATGCACATACACAGACACATGCACACACAGGTGCAAACACGCATTCACACACACAGACCCCCCCACATGCACGCACAGACACACAGACACACACGCACGCACATAGACACATGCGCACACAGGCGCAAACACGCATGCACACACACAGACCCCCCCCCACATGCATGCAGACACACAGACACACATGCACGCGCGCACACACACACAGATACACACACAGACCCGCACACGCATACACACACGATAAACATAAACACAACAGACCCACACGCACACAGACCCACACATGCGCACATGCCCGCGGGCGCACACACACACACACACACACACACACACACACACACAGACCCGCTCGTGCGCCCGGGCGCGCGGCCGGCCGCCAGCTGGGCAGGCCCTGCGCTGCGGGCGGCCTCCCCCCCCGCCCCATCACGCAGGATGAAGTGCCCGTCAGCGGCTATCTTCGCTGGGTGGCCCATATGTTTCGGAGTTGATACTGTCCGGATTATTCTGTTCGGGGAGCCGATAACGGCTGTTTATAACCTTGGCAGCAGCGGAGGCTAATCAGGCGGGCGCACATTGCCAGCCGCCGCCTGATAAGAGGCTGTTGGCGGCCTTATCGCTGCCCGGGGAGGCCCGAGCGCCCGCTGGCCCGCTCGCGGCCCGCACTCTGGCCCCGCGTTATTTTTAGATCCTCTTACCCCCCGGCTGATAGTGGGCAGGGGGCGGGGGCGGCCAGCGAGGGGCTGTCCATCGCCCGGAGACAGGGGGTCAGCTCGGCTTCTCCAGAGGGGGGGGGCGGACGGTCAGACAAAGGGAGGGAGTGGCCGCCGTCCCCGGCCACCTTCCCCGCAGTCCGCCCCCACGCCCGGGACAACCCCCTTGGTCTCCCCCACCCACACTAAGAAGCACCCTCCCTGTCCAGCTCAGTGTCCACTCGGCTGAGGCCATGGGGGACAGGAGGCTTCAGGGCAGATGGGGCATCAAGGGACTGGATATCAGGTGGAATGGCACGCCAGGGCGGTGACCATCAGGGCGCTGGACATCAGGGATGGATGTTAGGGGGATTGGACATTGACGGGTGGACATTGGGACAGGTGGAATGTCGGGGATGGACATTAGGAGGTGGGACATTGAGGGATGGACATTGGGGTAGGTGGGACATTGGGGGTGGACATTGGGGGTGGACATCGGGGTGGACATTGGGGGTGGACATCAGGGGATGGGCATTAGGGGGGTTGGGTATTGGGGGGTGGGTGTCGGAGGATGGATATTAGGTGGTGGGACATTGGAGGGGTGAACATCCAGGTGAGCCCACACAGTGCCCGGGGCAGCAGGGGACATGGAGGGCCTGCAGGATGGGAGGGGGCCTTGCTGGACCCAGAGCTGGCGTGGATGGAGCCCCTGGCGTCTGGGGGGCACCTGCAGGAAGGTTCCAGGCCTGACTCGGCTCAGGGGAAGTGACGAGATGCCTGGAGGGAGAGAGTCATGCTCACAGGTCGCCAGGCCCAGAGCATCACGCCGGGCCGAGCAGTGGTGCCCAGAGCCAGGGCAGCTGTCGGGGGCCGGACTGGGGGGGGGCAGCCGGTCAGTCGGGGGCCCGGGGAGGGGCTCTGCACCCCTCAAAGGCGACCACAAGTTTCTCACCGCTCCCTGCCGCCTGCAGAGCTGACCAGGTGGGACCTGTATCTCCAAGGACATGACGTTGGGGGCGGGCGTGGGGGTCCTCGGGGGGGGGCACCTGCCCACGCCGGCCCCAGGGGTGGGAGCCGGGACAGGAACCCGGGGCGCCCCCCCCGCCCCCCACTCTGGGGAGGCGCATCATAAGGCAGGTGCTCCCGTAAATATCGCGGCTAAAAATACCCGCCACAGCAGCTGGCCTGTCTCCCTGAGGCTCCGGCTGGCGGGAGGGCGCAGGGTGCCCGCGATCGGGCAGGTGCGTGGCTGGTGGCAGCACCGTGTCACTGCCGGCCTATTCGAGCCCAGAGGCGAGACGTGACGTTTGTTTCAGCGCTACCTGGAAGCAGGAGCCTGGGCTGAAGGCATGCCCTCTGCCCGATGCCCTCTGACCTATGCCCTCTGCCCTGAGCTCTGTGTCTCCTCCGCACTCGGGGACTCACGTCCCCGCCTGGACTTGCCCACAGGGCCAGTCCCCACCGGCAGGAACAGCATAAGGGGGCGTCAGACCCCTCAGCCCACCCCTGCAAAGGTCCCGTCCATCTGCAGGACACTCTGGCCCCTGTCTCGGGCTCTGAGTCCGGCCCTCGGGGGTCTGGGTTCGAGTGGGCACTTCTGCTGTCTCCAAGGCGCCCACTGGGACTCGTGCTACGTCGCCCGGGAGTGACCGTCCGCCCTGGCAGTGAGTGACCGGCTGCCCTGGCCCCGGAACTCCCGGGAGATTCGCATGGGGGAATCGGTATCTGCTCTGGGAGGGTCCAGGGTGCGGGTCCTGATCCCTAAGGGTCTTGGGTGGCTGGAGAGCCAGCGCGAGGCGTGGGGTGACCCCCGTGAGCACCCCAGGGGCAGTTTGCTCTCCCAGGTGGGACTTAGACGTGGGGGCCCAGGGGAGGCGCTTTGGGGTCTCCACGTGGCTTCCCAGGGGAGCCCGAGCTCCTGGCAAGGACCCTGAGGGTCGCCGGGCAGGGAAGCAGATCCTGGCGCCCACCAAGCCACCTCAGGCTGGCCGGCGGCCGAGGACAGCACAGCTCGGGGTCTCAATGGCCAGGGCGGCCCAGTGGGGGGCTTGACTCAGTTTCCCAGTCTTTGTGGGGTTCTTCCCCTCCCCTGCCAGCCCGGCCGCACTTGGATCCCCTGGAGGCGAGGGGACATGCCCAGGGTGGCCACTCAGGCCCAGGGACAGCGTTGCTGAGGGGCTGCCCAGGAGCTGAGGCCCATGGGGGGCGTCCGGAGACGCACTCGGGACCCCAGGGCTATTGGTAGACCTGGGCCCTTGAGTGCCACCCACATGTCACATGCAGGGAAAAGCCATCAGCATCCGGGAGATGCGGCCACAGCAGCCGTGGGCATCCGGGCGCTGGACTGTCCACGGGGTCCTCCTGTCCTCTCGGCCACAGCTGGAGTGACACGGACACCCGCACCCCGCGGGCTGCGCCTGTATATGTGTGTTATATGTGTGTCTGGTCCCACACGTGAGTGTCAAATCGTGTCCGAAGCATGTCTAGCGTGTGCCTGGTGTGTTTGAATGTAAGTCTGTGTGAATGTAGCTTTGTGCCTCCGTGAGCGTGCGTGTGTGAAGTCTTGCTCCGTGTGTGCTGCATCATGTATGTCGAAACAGGTGCATGTGCACACATACATGTGTGTTAATGTGTGTGTGCCAGCAGGGTGCGTGAATGTGTGCGTGTGGTGTGTCACGAGTGTGTACGTGTGCGCCATGAAGTGCACACATGTGCGCATGTTTCTGGTGCGTGGGTGTGGGGAGAGCATGCCTGACAGAAGCGTGTGTGCACGGCTGTCACGTGTGTCAGTGTGTGCACATGTGCGTGCGGCCATGATGTGTGGGAACAAGTGGCTGTGGTGTGTGCATGTGTGTGTGTGCACGTGTGGGACTGTGGTGTATGTGTGTGTGTGTGCGCACGCGCAGGGCTCTGTTGTGTTTGTGGCTGTGCATGGTTGTGTGTGCAGTTGTGGCTGTGTATGCGTGGTCTGCCGTGTGTATGTGTGACTGTGTCTGCATGCGTCTGTGTGTGCGTGTGGCTGTGGTGTGTGTGCACATATGGCTGTGTGTGTGCGTGGGGCTGTGGTGTATGTTGTGTGTGTGCGTGGGGCTGTGGTGTGTTTGTGGCTGCAGTGTGTATGCGTGTGGGGGGCTGTGGTTGTGTGCATGGTTGTGTGTGCGTGGCTGTGTGTGCGTGTGGGGGCTGTGGTGTGTGTGTACATGTAGCCGTGTGGGGGCAGCTGTGGTGTATGAGCATGTGTGTGCTTGTGTTGGCTGCAGTGTGTGTGGCCGCGGTGTGTGTGTGTGTGTGGCTGTGTGTGTGCACATGTGGTTGTGTGTGTGCGCGTGGGTCCGTGGTGTATGAGTATGTGTTGCGTGTGTGGGCTGCAGTGTGTGTGGCCATGGTGTGTGTGTGCTTGTGTGTGTGTGTGTGAGGCTGTGGGTTGTGTGTGCATGGTTGTGTGTGCTTGTGTGTGCATGTGTGGGCTGCAGTGTGTGTGGCCACGGTGTTGTGTGCGTGGCTGGGGGGGGGCTGCAGTGTGTGTGCTTGTGTGTGTGTGCGTGCTCTGTGGTGTGTATGTGCGTGGCAGTGTGTGCATTGTGGACTGTGGTATGTGTGTGCATGGCTGTGTGTGTGTGGGTTGTGGTGTATGTGTGTGCATGGCTGTGTGTGCATATGTGGGCTGCGGTGTGTGTGGTCACAGCGCTTGTGTGCACGTGCCTGTTGCTGCAGCCGCTCCCTGGGGGTGAGGACTCGCGGCCAGCGCTGACCTCCCCAGCCTCTGATCAGGCTGCTCATCCCGGCCCACCCCGTCGCCTGCCCCCGGGAAACCCTTCCCTGCTTCTGGCTACAGTTGATTCTGATTGGGACCAACTACTTCGTGGCACGCGGCGTGTCCAGCCCCGGGGGGCGGCAGGGCTGCGTCTGTTTCTGGTTCCTCAGCACGGCCCTCGGCAGCCTCCCGGGGAAAGTCTTGGGGCTGCTTGGAGGGTCCTGAGGGCGGTGACCTGGGGGCTGCACTGGTCTAGGGGCTGCACTGGTCAAGGGGTCCTGGCCTGCCTCGAGGGACTCAGTGGGGCGTGGTCTCAGCTGCAGAGGGACCTTGGGGGCGTGGTCAGCTGCCCAAGGACACAGTGGGGGCGTGGTCAGCTGCAGAGGGATACAGTGGGGGCGTGGTCAGCTCCCAAGGACACAGTGGGGGCGTGGTCAGCTGCAGAGGGATACAGTGGGCGTGGTCTCAGCTGCAGAGAGACTCCGTGGGGCGTGGTCTCAGCTGCAGAGGGATTCAGTGGGGGCGTGGTCTCACCTGTGGAGGGACACAGTGGGGGCGTGGTCAGCTGCAGAGGGAGGGACAGTGAGGGGTGTGGCCTCTGCCCGCAGAAGGACCCAGCCCCTCACCTCTGCCCATCTTCTGCCCTCTGAGCCAAATCCCACCACGGCCCCACCTGGCTGCAGCCCAGAACAGCGTGGACAAGGCCGGCTTCGGGGGCCTCCCGCTCGTGGAGGAAGCGGGCAGTGGGCAGGACCCCGTGTTGCCCAGGTCGCTCTGCTCACGTCCTGGTGCCTTGCCCAGGTTCTCGGGCAAGTGCCCCCCTCTCAAGTGGGGGGTCCCTGGGGGAGGGTCGCTGCCCTGTGGGGGGTCCCTGGTGTCCCTGGGGTGGGTCACTGCCCTGTCCTCTCCCCGCAGCTGCTGGCCGCCTTGGGCCACCCTTGCCCTTCCCACTTGGATGTCCCCTTCGGGCTCCTCCCCGCCCCCTCCCCCGTCCCATTTTTCTTCGTCGACTCTCAGGTCTGGGTCGCGCCAAGCGCTGGACATCTCCCTTAATTAATTCCATCGATTCCGAGTCCCGCCGGGCTGCAGGTCCTTAGATTTCTGAAGCAGCTAAATGGAATGTCTAAATCCCAACCTTTTCCTTCCACAAATTGTTTTGTGCCCAGGGACTGGGGGTGGGGTGGGGGCTGCGGTTTTATTTCGGGGGGGGGCACACGGGCGTCCAGGACTGCCCCGGAGGATGGGGACAGGGCTGGTCCCTGCTCCCCTCCGCCCCTGACAGACCCTGCCAGGCATTTCCGAAAGCAGCTCCAGGAGAATGTGCAGACTTCTGCTGCCACCGACCTGTGCCTCATCTGGGGCTCAGGGCGCCCCGCCCCACCCGTTTACTGTCAGCCCTGAGTTTCTGGGTGGGGGGAGCGGGGGTGATCAAGGGTCAGGGCCCTAGCTTTGAAGAACACCCCTTCAGACACCTCAGGGAAGGGCAGACACGCTTAGGTGTCTGGCACTTCTCCTGGGCAGTTCCCTGACCTGGGCACTAGACCAGGACCTGCTGGGATCCACTGTGGGTCTGCTGGGATCCATCTGGGGCACCTACTGGGATCTACCAGAACCCTGCTGGGATCTACCAGAACCCACTGGGATCTGCCAGAACCCCCACTGGGATCCACTACAGGTCTGCCGGGAACCCATCCAAGGTCTACTGGGATTCACTAGAAGCCATTGGGATCCACTACAGGCCTGCAAGGACCCACCTGGATCTGTTGGTGTCCACTAGAACCCATTGGGATCCACTGTGAGCCTGCCAGGACCCACCCAGGATCTACTGGGATCCACGGGATCTACTGGAATATGCTAGAGCCCATTGGGATTCACTGTGGATCTTCTAGGACCCATCTGGGTCTGCTGTGATCCACTGGATCCACTGTGGGTCTGTTGGGATCTGCCCAGCATGTACTGGGGTGTGCCGGAACCCTGTTGGGGTCCACTAGAATCCCACTGGGATCTGCTGCAGGTCTGCTGGGATCTGCCAGGGATCTTCTGGGATCTGCCGGGATCCCGCTTGATCGACTGGCACCTCTGGGATCCACTCGGGCCCGCTGGCATCTGCTGGGTTCCAGCAGGATCTGCTGTGGTTTGCGGGGCCCTCTGGGAGCCACTGGGCCTGACTGACCAGGCTGCTGACTGTGTCCTGTCTTGTCCCCCTCTGCCTGTGGGAGACACAACCCTGCATATGGGGGGCCTCAAGGGCCCAGGCCTCTCCTGGGCCAACTGCTGGCCGGTGGCTTCGGTGGGGGCTTTGCAAAGGCTCTGGGCCCTGCACCTGGGGGTCTCAGGGGCCAGTGGGACCCCACTGTGCTCTGATCCCCGAACCTGGGTACATGCTGGGTGGGCCAGGGAACCCAGGGAGCGGGTGTGAACTCGTCTCCAGGACTTCCTGCCTCTGCTGGGAGGGGGCGTGTGAGGCCCACAGCCGGGGGGGTGGGGGGCGTGTGTGTCCGGGCCCCCTAACTCCGTGACCGCGTTCCCTGTTTAGCGTCTGTCTCCCCGGCAGCTGTCGACGTGTTGATGAAGCTGGAATTGTGTCGTCCGCAGCCCGGATCACCATAAGCTGCCGAGTCAGAGTCAAATTAATAATTCATGAAATTAAAGTGTATAATTAATTCGCATCTCGCAGATGAGAAAGGCCAGGGCTGGGGGTGGTGAGGGGGGGTGGTGGCATCTGTCCCCGGGCGTGTGGCGGGTCCCCCTGGGGACAGGGACAAGACCGTCTCCCTGGGATTTAGACTCAGCCGACGCTGCGAGAGCCTTGGGGGGTGGCGCTGTTGGCTGGGGGCCCCTCGGCGCTGGCCGCAGCTGCCCCGCGGGTGCGTTTTGGAGGACGTCCAGCGAGCGGGGCCGGGTGGCCTTTGGGACGCTTTGGCCTCCAAGCCGCAAGGCCTGAAGGCGCCTCTCAGTCGTGCATCCCGACTTCCGAGGAACAGGGCCGGCCAGCCGCTCGGTGGGGCGGGGGTCTCCCTGGGCACGGGGGGCAGCTGTTGGTGGGGTCTTGCGTCCAGGCCAGAGTTTTCGACGCGGCTCTAAGGCCCTGCGGTCACCCCCTTCCCTTCCCTTCTGATGTTATTTATTGCATGCTGGACATGGCAGCGTCCACATGGCCACCGTGTCTGTGCCGCAGACGCTTCCTTGATGCTGATGGATAATGAGAGTGGGCAGCGTCGGTGCCACTGTCATCGGGGGCTCGGCCGGCCGCGCCACTGCGGAGGGCACTCATTTCTGGGAAGGACGCCGACGAAGGGGACGTCAGTCTCCCTCCACTCTCACGGGAGGAAGCAGAGACCCAGAGAGGGCGACCCGCATACCCGAGGCCACACAGCCTTGCAGAGTTGACAGGAGCCGGGACTCCAGCTAAGGGGTCGGTGTGTTCGCAGGGATTGGCGCTGCCCTGTCAGATGTGTGTGACCCGGATGAGGGCCATGGCAGTGGTGACTGTGATCATGCCGGGGATGGTGACAGTATTCTTTGGGGGGCCACACTGGCAGTGCTCAGGGCTGACTCCTGGCTCTGTGCTCAGGGATCACTCCTGGCGGTGCTCGGGGGACCCTGTGGGATGCCGGGATTGAACCCGGGTCAGCCGCGTGCCAGGCCAACGCCCTCCCCGCTGTGCTATCGCTCTGGCCTGATGGTGATAATATTGAAGATGATGGCGACATTGGTAGTGATGTTGATTTTATAGTGATGTTGACAATACTGATGAGGACGATTGATTATTTTAACCATGGGATTGATTATTACGATGGAGACGATATTGATGAGGACGATTGATTATTTTAACCATGGGATTGATTATTACGATGGAGACGATATTGATGAGGACGATTGATTATTTTAATGACGGGCTTGATTATTATCATGGTGACAATATTGATGAGGGCGATTGATTATTTTAACAATGGGATTGATTATTACGATGGAGACGATATTGATGAGGACGATTGATTATTTTAACCATGGGATTGATTATTACGATGGAGACAATATTGATGAGGACGATTGATTATTTTAACCATGGGATTGATTATTACGATGGAGACGATATTGATGAGGACGATTGATTATTTTAACCATGGGATTGATTATTACGATGGAGACAATATTGATGAGGACGATTGATTATTTTAACCATGGGATTGATTATTACGATGGAGACGATATTGATGAGGACGATTGATTATTTTAACCATGGGATTGATTATTACGATGGAGACGATATTGATGAGGGCGATTGATTATTTTAACGATGGGATTGATTATTACGATGGAGACGATATTGATGAGGACGATTGATTATTTTAACCATGGGATTGATTATTACGATGGAGACGATATTGATGAGGGCGATTGATTATTTTAACCATGGGATTGATTATTACGATGGAGACGATATTGATGAGGGCGATTGATTATTTTAATGATGGGATTGATTATTACGATGGAGACGATATTGATGCGGACGATTGATTATTTTAACAATGGGATTGATTATTACGATGGAGACGATATTGATGAGGACGATTGATTATTTTAACCATGGGATTGATTATTACGATGGAGACGATATTGATGAGGACGATTGATTATTTTAATGATGGGCTTGATTATTATCATGGTGACAATATTGATGAGGGCGATTGATTATTTTAACAATGGGATTGATTATTACGATGGTGACGATATTGATGAGGGCGATTGATTATCTTAATGCTGGGATTGGTTATAATGTTTGTGACAGCATTGATGATGTATAAAGATGACAACACCATTGATGATGCTGATTTGTTGCTCTAACGATGGGCACAGTGTCGATGACGATGGTTGATTGTTCTAATGATGGTGACGATATGGGTGATGGTGACTCTTATAATGAGGGTGGGGTAGGGATGGTGATTGTTCATTTTGATGATGATATTGATGGGCTGGAGCGATAGCACAGCGGGTAGGGCGTTCGCCTTACACGCGGCCAACATGGCCGACCCGAGTTCGATTCCTCCGCCCCTCTCGGAGAGCCCGGCAAGCTACGAGAGTATTCGATATGCCAGACACAGTAACAACAAAGTCTCCAATGGAGACGTTACTGGGCCCGCTCGAGCAAATCGACGATCAACGGGAGGGCCTTTACCTTTACCTTTTATTGATGGTGCTTGATTAGTATCCTGAGGGTGACCATGTGGAGATGGTGATCGGTGACAATGATGGTGGTGAGGATATTGATGGTGACGGCAGCAGTGATTGGTGGTGATGCCTGGCCCTGGTGCTGGTGGTGACCGCGTGATGCTGATCTGGCCGGTCCTGGGCATGGTGACGGTGACAGTGACTATGGCGCTGTCCAGGCTGCTGCTGGTCGAGGTGGCGAGTGCGGGCGCCAAGCGTGGGGACCAGCCGTGCCAGCTCAGACCTCGTGCCACTCCGGAGTGTCCTGAGAAGGCAGGTGGGGGGTTGGGGGGTCTGTGCTTTTGACCCAAGCTGGCCCAAGGTGATGCCTGGACTCTCCGTGTCGGGGGCAGGGAGGGCAGGGTCCGAAGCTCTCATGCCCCAGGCGCCCTGCCCTGTGCCCGCTGCCTAACCCCATCAGCACCACGGAGCCCAGAGCCAAGTAGGTGGTTTTGTGGCCTGCACCGTGGCGGCAGGCAGCACGGGCGCCCCCCAGGGTCACGCTGGGCCGTTTCTCACTGTGACCCATTTCCTGCCACCTCCCCGACGGACGGTTTCCTCACCCCCCTGAAAGCCCCTTCCCCGACCTCCCCTCCACTCTGCCTGGGGCTCCCCCTCACTTGTGAGTCCCAGAAAAAATCCTGCTCCGGGCGGCAGCTGCAGGAGGAACCGCGAAGGCCGCTCACTCTCTCTGGGGCGTGGACATGTGGCACTGGGGTCCTGCAGGGTCACGCGTGCCCCCCTGAGTGAGGGAAACAGCACCCGGAGTGCCCACTGGGACTTCCCGTGTGCGTCCAAGTGTAAGCTGTGGATTATGTGTGCATACGTGCATGGCGTGTGTGTCTGTGTGTATGTGGTGTGAGGATCTGCCTGTGTGTGTGACACAGTGTGTGTTTCCATGCTGTGTGGTCTGTGTGTATGTGCAGTTACCCAGTATGCCTGGATTGTGGATGTGTATACTGTGTCTGGACCCACAGGGTGTGTGTGCATGTGTGTGTGTGTGTGTGTATAAAAGGGGTGTCTGTGCGTCCACAGTGCTCCTTGGTGTAGGGTGTGTGGACCTGTCTATGTGTACATGATGTGTGTGTGCATGTATGTGTACGTGTGTGCATAGTGTGAGCATGTGTACATGTGTGTACGTGCGTGCATGTGTGTGCATGTGTGGGTGCATAGGTGTGTGCATGTGTGTACGTGTGTGCATATGTGTGCGTGTGTGGGCACATAGGTGTGTGTGCATGTGTGTGTGTACGTGCGTGCACATCTGCATGTGTGTGCGTGTGCGTGTGTGGGCGCATAGGTGTGTATGTGTGTGCATGTGTGGGCGCATAGGTGTGTGCGTCTGTGTGTGTACATGTGTGCACGTGTGCAAGTGCGTGCATGTGTGTGCATGTGTGTACGTGTGTGCATAGAGTGAGCATGTGTACATGTGTGTGTGCATGTGTGTGTGCTTGTGTGTGCGTGCGTGTGTGTGCGTGTGCATGTGTGGGCGCATAGGTGTGTGCATGTGTGTACGTGTGTGCATAGAGTGAGCATGTGTACGTGTGTGTACGTGCGTGCACGTGTGTGTGCATGTGTGGGCGCATAGGTGTGTGTGCGTGTGTGCATATGTGTGCATATGTGCATATGTGTGCGTGTGTGTGCGTGTGCGCGCGCATAGGTGTGTGCGTGTGTGCACGCGTGTGCACACGTGTGTGGCGTGCTTGGCTGCTGGCCGAACCCTTCCTTCCGGAGACCTCCCCTTCGCGTTTGGGCTCCGCCGCCAGCCTGCAAACCTCCCCCCAGCCCGCGAGTGCCTCCCCCATCAGACATGTTAATGGCCTATCATCTTCTCTTTTCATCAGCCCAAAAAAAACCCTCTCGGTTGGCTTCTCTGATTTCACCCTGTCACTTGATGAAGCTTCTGCTATTTATATTTTTGTTGCTCGGAGGGTGGGGGGCATATAAATAAGCCCGGAGAGCCCTCCGCCCCGCGCCGGATGGGGGGGAATCCCGCCCTCCTCCTCTCCCGCCCGCTGCCGGGCGCCTAACCGGTGGTTAGGGGGGATCCGGAGGTCCAGGCCTGAAAGCGGGGGGGACGGTCTAGCCCCAAACAAAAACAAGATGCAAATGAACTCGGCAACAGGTATCCGTAATCAGGGGCTGTCAGCCCGGTTCAGCGCTCACTGTCGCCTCCTGCCTCCCCTTCCCCAGCCCTCATCTGCTCCAGATGTGGTTTAATTTACTGCGACTTGGCTAATTACTGTAATTAAGGATTAATTACTGTTAATTACTTTCACATAAACTCAACACCAGTCAAAGAGCGGAGCCTTATGAAGCCTGCCACCGACGCGCGGGCACCCGGCCGCCGCCTTGGGCTCTGCCCGTGTCCGGCCCTTGCCCGGTGCCGCCGCCGAGCTGATGCCAGCCGGGGCCGAAGGGCCGGGAAGGGTCAGCGCGCGGGCCCGGGCCAGGGGCAGCGAGGGCCGCCCGGGGGGGACGGGGCCCGTGTCGGGGGGACCCCTTACGACTGAGTCTCTGGCACGCCAGCCTCGGGCCTGCCCGCTTCCTCCCAAGCAGGACTCACCTCTTCCCCAAACACGCCCCCCAAGAGATCCAGGAGACTCACCCTAAGTGCTCAGCGTCACCCTGGGATCTCCGGGCCCCTCTGAGAGCCGAATTTCCTCCATCGTCCACGCGGGGAGGGAACTCTCAACCGTCTCTGTCCCCTCTGGGACACACACTTCTCTGCCCCGGCCAAGGCCACTCATCCTCTTCCACCCTGGTGCCCACCCCCTTCCTCCAGCGCTCTGACCTTTGACCCCAAGCCCCCCTCCCCAGTCCTCAACTCCCCCCACCCAGAAGCTCCCTCGCCTTCTCCCTGTTCCTCGGACCCCATCCCCAAGGTCAAGGGTCTGTCTTCTTGCCTGTACCCCTCCCCCCGCCACACACACACACACACACACACACACACACACACACACAGCTTTGCTTGGGGATGTTCTTGCCTCTAATTCCCCCCAGACACACACAGTAGGGCTTCACTCGGGAATAGTGGACTCCAGAGACAGTGCTCTGGGAATTTGGGTCCTTCCAGTGGGGCTGAGGCCGGGGGCTCCCACCTGGTGATTCCTGGCCAGTGGCTCCAGGCAGGGGCCCAAGGAAACAGAGTCCCTGGGGCCGCCCAGATGGGGCTCAGGCGACCACGTGGCCCCCGGAACTAAATGGGACTGTCCACATGCAAGGCAAGTAAGTGGCCTCAGCCCTGCTCTGTCTGCCGAGGGACTTCCGAGAGACGCTTTGGCAGGATGGAGCCGGGCACTGAACACAGAACACCCCCCTGCCCCCGCCACCGGGGCCACCCCACCTGCCAGGGAAGCCACGTGAGCGCCAGGAACACCAGCATCCGTTTCCTCCTCCTGGTATTTTAAGCCGACAGGGAGAGAGAGAGAGAGAGAGAGAGAGAGAGAGACACGGAGTCACCTCCCGTTTGAATGAATCCATGAATCCATCATGCGAGCCAGCAGAGGAAAGACTCCCAGCCCTTCCCGGGACCCTCGGCCGCCGCCGTTGGGGGCACGAGCTAATCTGTGTCCTCCCCAGGGCTGTTGTCGGCTGGGTGGGAATCAGACTCCCCCCACCCCACCCCTGCGGTTCTTTGTCTCCCAGCAAGGTCAGCTGGGTGCTGGGGTTGGGGTTGTCCCCCGTCCCCCCATGCCCCCCACTTCCCGCCAAGTCACGCTCCTTTTCCATGCACTAAGGACTGAGCTTCTGGAGGCCTGTGTTTTGGTGTTTGGGGGGGAAGGGAAGCCACATTTTACTGGGGGGGAGGGAGGGCGTTCATAGGCAGCGTGGGACATCTTGCCCCCTGGAATTCACCCACCCGCTGTCATCTCTGGCCGTCTGCGTCCCCAGGAAGGGCTCCAAGGAAGCATTTTTGGGACCTTCCGAGGGGGAGGGGGGAGGGGAGGGCGCTCGCTCACGTGCCCATGGGCAACCCCAGAAAAATCGAAAAACGATTTTCCTCACCCCGTCTCTAAGTCTCAAGTCCTTAGGAGCAATTTTTTTTTTTTTTTTTGCTTTTTGGGTCACACCCAGCGATGCTCAGGACTGACTCCTGGCTCTGCAGTCAGGAATCACTCCTGGCAGTGCTCGGGGGACCCTATGGGATGCTGGGAATCGAACCCAGGTCAGCCGCATGCAAGGCAAACGCCCTCCCCGCTGTGCTATCGCTCTGGCCCCCCAGGGTTCTTGTTTTTGTTTTGTTTTGTTTTATTGCTTTTTGGGTGCTCAGGACTGACTCCTGGTTCATGCACTCAAGGACCCACTCCTGGCGGTGCTCGGGGGACCCTATGGGATGCTGGGAATTGAACCCGGGTCTGCCGTGTGCCAGGGAGACACCCTCCCCACTGTGCTATTGCTCTGGCCCCCATAGGAGTGATTCTTGGTTCCACAAGGCAAGGTCTTGGGCGTGGGACCACCCTGTCCCCTGACCTGGCAGGAGACCACCCAGAGCAAACCCATGTCGCGGCCCAGGGTCTGAGCTCTGATCACCGACATGTGTCACCGGCATCTCTGTGGTAGCCGTCAGCGCCAGCCGTGGTCAGCAGAGGGGAGGTTTCTCTCGGGCGTCTTCGATGCCAGGACCTGGGGGCTCAGGAAGGCAGGGGTGCCATGGGAGCCGGGACTCACGGATGCCCATCTGGAGAGACAGGCCCCGTGCCTCTTCCACCGAGACTGTCGCCAGCCGGGATGCCCCCGCCCCCGCGCCTGTCCATGTCACCGTGTCTGGACGCACGATGCCGCCCGCCTGTCTCCTGTCCCTTTGCCACGGGAGCCGATGCCACACGCGTGGTGGCCACTGGCGCCCGGAAGAGCACCCGGGGCCGTGACTAGCAGATGCGTTTGGATGCAGGGCAGCCCCAGGCAGTGGGAATCAACCCAGAGAAGCCCATCCCCGGTGGGACCGAGTGACCCACGGGGCCCCCAGCATGCCCGCTCCTGCGCTATGGGGGGGCAGGACCCCAGACCCAGGCATGCTCCTGTCCCCGCCCCCCACCCCGCAGCCCTGCCCTCCAGGCCCCGTGGACCAGAGCAGCAAAGCTCCCTCGGAAAGGCGAGGGCGGGCTAGGACGGGTCATTGTCCCGCGGGCGTCGGAAGATGGAACACACTCATTTCGCTTTCAGAACGGATGGCTTTAATAAGGCCAGTGAGTACACACGGAGAGGTGGGCGCGCACGTATGCACACACATCCACAGGCGCGCACATGCACGCACACACAGAGATGCTCACACACACACAGATTCTCACACACGCACGAGATGCTCACACAAATACACACAGACACACACAGACGCACAGACACACAGAGATACACACACACACAGATGCTCACACACACACACAAGATGCTCACACAAACACACACAAACTCACACACAGACACAGACGCACACACACAGATGCTCTCACACACACAAGATGCTCACACAAACACACACAAACTCACACACAGACGCACAGACACAGACACACACACACAGATGCTCACACATACACAAGATGCTCACACAAACACACACAAACTCACACACAGACACACAGACACAGACACACACACAGATGCTCACACACACACAAGATGCTCACACAAACACACACAAACTCACACACAGACACAGACGCACACACACAGATGCTCACACACACACAAGATGTTCACACAAACACACACAAACTCACACACAGACGCACAGACACAGACACACACACAGATGCTCACACACACACAAGATGCTCACACAAACACAAGATGCTCACACAAACACACACAGACGCACACACACAGATGCTCACACACAGATACTCACACACACACACAAGATGTTCACACAAACACACACAAACTCACACACAGACGCACAGACACAGACACACACACACAGATGCTCACACACACACAAGATGCTCACACAAACACACACAAACTCACACACAGACGCACAGACACAGACACACACACAGATGCTCACACACACACAAGATGCTCACACAAACACAAGATGCTCACACAAACACACACAGACGCACACACACAGATGCTCACACACAGATACTCACACACACAAGATGTTCACACAAACACACACAGACTCACGCAGACACAGACGCACACACAGACACTCACACACACAAGATGCTCCCACAAACACATAGAGACTCACACAGATGTACAGACACAGACGTACACACAGATGCTCACACACACAAGATGTTCACACAAACAGACTCACCGACACAGACACACACACAGATGTGCACACACAGGGACATACACACAGATGCACAGACACACGGACGCGCCCACACACACACAGAGATGAACACACACAGACGCACGCATAAGCACACACACACACACACACACAGAGATGCTCACACACATACACACAGACGCACACAGACACACACACGCACGCACGCACGCTCGCTCAGTGCTCCCCCCAAGGCCATCCCATCGAGCCGAGGCCCACGGGATCATTAACTCTGCCGTTCCGGGGGTCTCCTCTGTGGCACGGAGTTGCGGGGGCTGGCGGGGGGGTGGGGTGGGGGGACCAGGCGGGATGTAGATCAGCGGTAATTGGATTCCAAGGAGTGTCTCCGCGCCAGGATTAGCCCGGCTGGGCGCTGGGTGGAGTTCACAGTGGGGGGGCCCTCCCCAGCCCCCCACCAGGCCTCAGACCACCCGGGGTGGGGCGGGGGGAGGGGGGGCTGTGCCCAGCGGAAGGGGGTTGGGAAGAGCCGGATGCCATTCCCGCTCGACGCCCAGCCGGCAGAGCTATTCCGGGCGCTTCCTCCAAGGGCAATCCGCCCTCAGCCTCGACTTCTTCATTTCAACCTGCCTTCCAGCCCAGATCGTCCTGTTTCAGCCTCAAATCGTCCTAATTACCGTTATTAGGAGTCGCGGTGGGGGCCGCGGGCGGGGGTCTCCAGGATGGCTGGGCAACCCCCACTCAGTCTCACACACACACACACACACACACACACACACACACACACACCACCGCAGCCCGAGAATCGCTCCTTGGGGGGCTGCGGGGACCAGCAGGCACGAGGGTCCCCCCCAAAGCGGGCGGAGACCCCGTGCCTGTCAGGGCCGCTCACCCGGCCTGTCAGTTCGGGGACACGGGGACACTCATTGTCTTAATTGACACCGTCCCCACCCGGCCCCGGCCACCCGAGCCTCCTGCCCTGTCCCCTCTCGGGCCAGCCGGGGGGCAGCATCCACGGGCCAGCCAGGGTGCCGGACACCGGAGAAAAGGGGGACAGCCAAGAGGCAGAGGGGGTGCGAGGGTCCGATGGCGGCGGCAGACCTAGACAGATGGGGGAGGGGAGGCTGGGGGGGAGAGGAACAAGGACAGGCTGGCCACGTGAGGGAGAGAGGCAGAAAGTGGACCCCGGTGTGTCTTTGACTGGGGACGCGTATGGGGGCTTTGCACAGTGAGATTTAGGGGGGCCGGAAGTGAGTCCGTGGACAGAGGCGGGGAGGCAGGGACAGCCTCCCCCCACCCCACTGCACCCCTGCAAGCCAGAGGCCCCGTTTCCTTGTGTCAAGGACCGAACCACCCCCTCCCCCCGGAGCCCACACTCTCTCCGGAGCCTCCAGTGGCCGCGTTCACAACCTGGACACCGTTTATCTGCACTCAGATGGCCCCGGGGATATCAGGCCCCTCTCAGCAGGCACCCCGGAAGCCGGGAAGAGTTCGGGACCACGTGAGGAAGACGAGGATGGCCTCCTCGCCTCCTCTCTGTCTTCCTTCGAAGTGTCTCATGCCAGTCCGTTGCGGGGCTCAGAGCCAGAAACACGAGTGCCGGTTTTGGGCGGCGGGTTGGATGCGTGACCAGCATCCCTGTTCCATCCCAGACGTAATTTTCGCCACGTGGGCAGAGCGCCCGGCTGGACAGCGGACAGCCCCCCTCGGCCTCCGTTTGGGGTCCCCAGAAGCTCGCGGGACTGGCCCCCTCTCTCCGCTTCTCCAGGAAAGATGGCTCAGTGTCCCCCCACCCCCCAATGCTGACCATGCCCTGGGGTGGACAGGGCAGGTGGGCCCTGGGCCGCCGTGTTCTGGTTGAGGTGGAGCAAGTTTGGTCCGGAGCCCGTCTTGGCGTGGCACCAAACACGCCCCCATGCTGTAGGATGTTGGGGTTGGAGCGATAGCACAGCAAGGAGGGTAAACGCGGCCGACCTGGGTTCAATTCCCAGCATCCCATAGGGTCCCCTGAGCACTGCCAGGAGTGATTCCTGAGTGCAGAGCCAGGAGGAAGCCCTGAGCATCGCTGGATTGACAGAGACAGACAGACAGGCAGATCGATAAGAGCAGTAGTGATAGCACAGCGGGGAGGGCGTTCGCCTTGCATGTGGCCGACCCGGGTTCGATTCCCAGCATCCCATAGGGTCCCCCGAGCACCGCCAGGAGGAATTCCTGAGTGCAGAGCCAGGGGTAACCCCTGAGCATCGCCGGGCGTGACAGAGAGAGACAGACAGACAAACAGACAGACGGGCAGGAGTGATAGCACAGACAGATAGACACAGGGAGGGCATTTGCCTTGCACATAACTGACCCAGGTTCGATCCCCAGCATCCCATAGGGTCCCCCGAGCACCGCCAGGAGTGATTCCTGAGTGCAGAGCCAGGGATAACCCCTGAGCATCGCCGGGCGTGACAGAGAGAGACAGACAGACAAACAGACAGACGGGCAGGAGTGATAGCACAGACAGATAGACACAGGGAGGGCATTTGCCTTGCACATAACTGACCCGGGTTCGATCCCCAGCATCCCATAGGGTCCCCCAAGCACCGCCAGGAGTGATACCTGAATGCAGAGCCAGGAGTCAGCCCTGAGCATCGGTGGATTGACAGAGACAGACAGACAGGCAGATCGATAAGAGCAGTAGTGATAGCACAGCGGGGAGGGCGTTCGCCTTGCATGTGGCTGACCCGGGTTCGATCCCCAGCATCCCATAGGGTCCCCTGAGCACCGCCAGGAGTCATTCCTGAGTGCAGAGCCAGGAGTCAGCCCTGAGCATCGCCGGGTGGGACCCCAAAAAAAAGCAAAAAAATAAAAAAAGGCAACCCGGGCACAGATCAACTCACGGCCCACGTGTCCTGGCCCCAAAGCCGCTGTCTCCTGCCGCCAGTGGGGGTGCTGTCCTGGCCTTTCTTGCCACAGTGGGTTTCTTCGGTGCCACCCGGCCGGGCTGCCGTGTTTCTGCACCAGCCGTGCCCCGCGGGGAGCCGGTTCCCTGCCCAGCGCCTCTGGGGAGTGGACGGACCGAGCCTGAACCTGCCCAAGGTCCCCCCGCGGCGCCCCCGCCTCCCGAGGGCCCTTAGGGAGACGGTTGGCGCCACGTGGACCCGCTCCTCGGGCTCACTTCAAAGGAACCCGGCCTTTCCTGTCCCCTTTCATTCCGAGACGCAGATATAGCAATTTGCTGAAATTGCTGTCTTTAGAAGTTTCCATGATTATACTTTTATTTTTCTCTTTCTTGTGTTTTTTTTCTTAAGCCGCCCTCCCTTCCTCACTCACCCTCCTCCCTCCCTCTCCCTCTCTCTCTCTCTCCCTCCATCTCTCTCTCTCTCTCTCTCTCTCTCTCTCTCTCTCTCTGTCTCCCTCTCTCCTGGAACTGGTCACTATTCAGACTGTAGCGCTTATGAGGGTGTGTGTGTGTGTGTGTGTGTGCGCACCCTGCAGGTGTGTGTGTGTGTGTGTCTGTGTGTGTGTCCCTTACAGGTGTGCGTGCATGTCCCTTGCAGATGTGCGAGCATGCTTGCCTGTGTGGTGATGCTCTCGTCTCCTCTCCTGGCAGTGCCGGAGACAGATGAGTTCATACTGCAATAGCGGCTGCGCGTTTGATGTCTGCATTCCCAGGGTTCACTGGATGGAGGCACAGATACTGGAGGGCACGTCGTCTGCCGGGGAAGGTGCCGGGCAGAGCCATAGCACAGTGGGGAGGGCGTTGGCCTTGCATGTGGCCGACCCGGGTTCGATTCCCAGCATCCCATAGGGTCCCCTGAGCACCGCCAGGAGTGATTCCTGAGGGCAGAGCCAGGAGGAACCCCTGTGTGTTGCCAGGTGTGACCCAAAAAGCAAAAAAAAAAAAAAGGCTTTTCAGGGCCAGAGTGTGGCCAACCCGGGTTCGATTCCCAGCATCCCATAGGGTCCCCCAAGCACCACCAGGAGTGATTCTTGAGTGCAGAGCCAGGCGTCAGCCCTGAGTGTCGCTGGGTGTGGCCACCAAACTCTCCCCCTAAAATGCCGTCAGTTGCAAAGTCCCTACGCCTTTGTGGAGACAGGCGTGGTGGCACCCAGCGGCACCCATAAAGGCAGCAACATGGTCTGCGCCTGAAAGTGTGTCAGGGAGAAACAGGCCATGACCCGAGCATGGTGCCGTGTGAGATGCCAGGATATGGGCTCGAATCATTCACTTCCCTCCAGAGCGAGCGTCCCCCCTCTGCCAGGAGCGGGCTTCACTCTCCAGGCTCCCACAGGGACATGGAAGACAGACAGACGGATGGACAGACAGACGCGTTCCCTCTGGGACTCGGGAATGAACCCCCGATGCAGGGGCAGGAGGGAACACGCCTCTGCCTGCTGGCTCTTGGTTCCTGTCACCAGCTGGAAGATGGAGACGTCTCGAGCGTCCGGGCGTCCGGGAGGACAGCCACTGGACACGGCAGCCCCGGGAGGGGACTAAGCCAGAGTGTCACGGGTGTGAGGGGGTTTCCTCTCGACTCCTCCTGGGACCACTCAGCCGCCAGTCCTGGCCAGAAAAGAGCCACAGAGGAGACGGTCAACGGTCTCGGTGGCCACTCAGGACAAGGACAGCGTCCAGGGAGTCTCCCATCCCAGCGGGGACCAGCCATGGTCTCAGGCTTCAAAATTGAACTCCTGCTTAGAGGAAAACCCACGCGTGGAGCAAAGGGGGTTTCGGGCCCTGTTGTCCTTGGGTCCTCCTGGGTGTCCATGTAGTAGCCACGTGCAGATGACGTGTGTGACCCCTGATGGCCAGCAGGCGGGAGGATACCACCTCCTTCCCGGCCTTTCCAGGGCGGCCGGCATCAGCACGCATGTGCCTACACGCACACACACACACACACGCACACACACACACACACACGCACGCACGCACGCACGCACACGCCTGCCTCGGTGTTGGGGCTGATTTACGAACTGCCGAAGCCTCACTCGAGCAAGAGGGTAAAAATCACCTGCGCTGGAAATGTCACCATCCGTTCCAAGAGGGACATATAAACGCGGCGCGCGCCGCCAGAGCTGGGAAAGTCTTTTCAGCGCGAAATTCCTCTAACCTTCCCGGGCGCCGCCGGATCCCATCTGGAAAATTACAAATTTATGGGCAAGGAGGCAAGCTGAAATCGTCGGCCTTCTCCCGGAGCCAAATTGGAGAAGAAGAAGAAGAAGAAGGAAAAGAAGAAGAAAAAGGAGGAGGAGGAGGAGGAGGAAGATGAGGAGGAGGAGGAGGAAGAAGGGGGGGACAGAGGAGTTGAAAAAGGAGCAGCCAAATCAACGCATCTTTGAAAGACAGTTTCCCCCCCTACAAGGGGCAGCTGGAGAGATTCCAGAGGGAAGCTACCTCACCTGCAGGGCCGCTGGGTTCCTCACGGCTCCCGTGGCGCCGAGCCAGCCAGGCTGAGTAAAGGAATCCAGAGCCGACACCCACCCGCCGCCCCCGAGGCCTGGCCTAACCTCCCCACCCCAATACTTTCCCATCAGCTGCCTGATTTTTTTGGGGGGGGGTCCCCACCCGGCGATGCTCAGGGCTGACTCCTGGCTCTGCACTCGGGAATCACTCCTGGCGGTGCTCAGGGGACCCCATGGGATGCTGGGACTCGAACCCCAGTTGGCCGCATGCAAGGCCAATGCCCTCTCTGCTGTGCTATTGCTCCAGCCCCTCACATTATTATTATTATTATCGTTATTATTGTTTTTGGGTCCCACCGTGATGCTCAGGGCTAACTCCTGGCTCTGCACTCAGGAATCACTCCTGGTGGTGCTCAGGGGACCCCAGGGGATGCTGAAAATCGAACCCGGGTCGGCCGCGTGCAAGGCCAATGTCCTCCCCGCTGTGCTATCGCTCCAGCCCCCCAGCCACCTGATTTTAATGAGCCCCATTTAACCTCCGGCGGCGGGGCAGAAACCCGCAGCCTGTGTTCTGGCCGTGAAGAACACAGGCTGCGAGTCCTACTGAACCAGAGCTTCCTCCCATGGCTGCGTGTGGGGACTCCAGGCCACAGTGCTCCCTTGGGGTCTGAGCCGCAGCTGTGGGCAAGACTTTCTGCCGTGGACAGAGAGGCCAGGGCTCTTCGGGGGGGGGAGAGGGGCGGAGAGGCCCCCAGGGTGGGCTCCCAAAGGGGGGTCCACTCGGCCCCTGGCAAACAACCACAGAAACAGCCGCCCCTGGCTCAGGAAAGAGGAAGTGGAGCCAGGCAAGCCCAGTGGCCCAAGGGGACACTCAGGTGACCGGGGGCTCTCCTGCCGGTCGATGCAGCATAATGAGGTGACCCGCCATCCCGGGTCCCTTGCCACGATCGCAAAATTGATTCTGGCTCGATTGATTCCCCAGACTTCATTTCCCCTCCAACGCAGGGTCCGACCTCCCAACGCTCTGTGATCGGGGCCCTTCACAGCTTCACCTGTCGGTCTGTCTCTCCCTCCGTCTCCCTCTCCTTTTCTCTCCCTCCCTTTCTCCATCTATCTCTCCTTCCTGTCTCTCTCCCTCTCTCCTTTTCTCTCCCTCCCTTTCTCCATCTATCTCTCCTTCCTGTCTCTCTCCCTCTCTCTTCCCCATCTTTCTTCTTTCTCTCTCCCTCCCTCTCTCCCTCTCTCTCTCCCCCTCTCCCTCTCTCCTTTTCTCTCTCTCCCTCTCCCTCCCTCTCTTCCTCTCTCTCCCTCTCTCCGTCTCCCTCTCTTTCTCTCTCTCTCCCTCTCTCCTTTTCTCTCTCTCCCTCCCTCTCTTCCTCTCTCTCCCTCTCTCTCTCCTTTTCTCTCTCTCCCTTTCTCTCTCTATCTCTCCTTCCTGTCTCTCTCCCTCTCTCTTCCCCATCTTTCTCTCTTCTTTCTCTCTCCCTCCCTCTCTCCCTCTCTCTCTCCCCCTCTCCCTCTCTCCTTTTTTCTCTCTCCCTCTCTCCCTCCCTCTCTTTCTCTCTCTCCCTCTCTCCTTTTCTCTCTCTCCCTCCTTCTCTTCCTCTCTCTCCCTCTCTCCCTCTCCCTCTCCTTTTCTCTCTCTCCCTTTCTCTCTCTATCTCTCCTTCCTGTCTCTCTCCCTCTCTCTTCCCCATCTTTCTCTCTTCTTTCTCTCTCCCTCCCTCTCTCTCTCCCTCCCTCTCTTTCTCTCTCTCCCTCTCTCCTTTTCTCTCTCTCCCTCCCTCTCTTTCTCTCTCTCCCTCTCTCCCTTTCCCTCTCTTTCTCTCTCTCTCCCTCTCTCCTTTTCTCTCCCTCTCTCTCTCCCTCCCTCTCTCCCTCTCTCTCCGTCCCTCTCTCCCTCTCTCCCTCTCTCCTTTTCTCTCTCTCCCTCTCTCTCTCCCTCTCTCCTTTTCTCTCTCTCTCCCTCTCTCCTTTTTCTCTCTCTCTCTCTCTCCCTCCCTCCCTCCCTCCCGTCCCCTGTCCCCTCCAGACCCTGTTCGGTATCTGAACTGTAGCAGCTCAGCCCTCAAGCCCACTCCTGGTCCTTGTACTCAAAAACTTGCTTTCCTGACGGCTGTGGGGGCAACAGACCCTCCCCATGTCCCCTTGTGCAGCCCCTGGAGCTGGGCCCTGAGCATGTCCCGACAGGAGATTCATGGTGGCCCCACCGTGGTCTCCCCGACATGGCCCGCGTGTGCCGGGCGGAAGCCAGAGATGAGACTCCTGGTGGCAATTTCCCGTCTGAGTTTGTGCCTCCCGGGGACTCTGGCTCTCGGGTTGGTTTGGAGGTGGGGGCTTGTGTGCGCGTGCATGCGTGTGTACATGTGTGTGCGTGTGCATGTACGAGTGGGGTGTGCATATGTGTGTGGACGTGCACACGTGTGTGTGTGTGTACGTATGAATGTGCAGATGTGCGTGCGTGTGTACACGTGTGCACATGCGTGAGTGTGCGCCTGCGCACATGTGAATGTGCGTGTTATGTGCGTGATTGCATGTGTGTGCATGTCCGCGTGTGAGTCTATGTGTGTGAATGTGGGTGTGCATGTTGTGTGTGTGATTGCTTGTGTGTGCATGTCCGTGTGTGAGTCTATGTGTGCGCATGTGTGTGTGCATGTCTGTGTGTACATGCGTGTGTGTGTGTGTGTGTGTGTGTGTGTGTGTGTGTGCGCGCACGCGCAGCCATGGAGGGTGAGTGGCTCACTGGGGTTCGGCTGACAACTTCGTTTCCCATCTCTCCTGCCGGCGTCGGTGTGGAGTGACTCAGTGGAAGGCAGGTGCCGGCATGCTGGTTTCGGAATCACCTGGGCGCGGTGCAGACACGCTGGGGACCCTCCTCCCCCGAGGTCACAAGAAGGTGTCGCGAGACGGTCCCCCTGCACTCCGCTTGGAGCCCTAGCTGGGCCCCGGGATGGGGGCACCTCGCCATGGTGCCTCTCGTAGATTAGAAAGGGAACCCACGGTCGGGGCAGCGTGGATGTCAGTGAACGGGGGAAACACGCCACTTCTTTCATTTTTGGGGGGGTGGGTTTTTGGGTCACACCCGGTGATGCGCAGGGCTAACTCCTGGCTCTGCACTCAGGAATCGCTCCTGGCGGTGCTCAGGGGACCCTATGGGATGCTGGGAATCGAACCCGGGTCGGCCACGTGCAAGGCAAACGCCCTCCCCGCTGTGCTGTCGCTCTGGCCCCCAGCCCACGAGGAGGGAACCTTCCCCCCAACCCCGGAAAAATAACACACCACTCCCTAGAAGATTTGATTTCTGCTGCTGGGACCTTTGCACCAGGTAGGGGAGCTGAGAGTGGCAGAAGCAGGAACGTCAGTGAGGACGGGAGCGGCTCAGATTTCTCAGGAAACACAGCAGATGTCCCGGGCGTCCTTCCCCAAGCCCCGCGCTCTGCCAGGGCTGGCCCTCTCGGGGACCTGTGGGCAGGGCAGAGGCTGCTTAATCACAAGGCTCGTGGCGTCAAACACAGTCGCGTTTGCTCGGGTGCGGAACCTCGCGGCAGTCCCGTGGAGTGGCTGCCAGCAAGGCTGGGGTTGAGCTTTCAGGGTCATCACGCCAGGGAGAGGTGGAAATTCTGGCGAGCAGCGTGGTTGCGATCGTCGGCTGTGGGCGGGTGTGGGGAGATAGGAGCTATTTCTGGGTTTTGCCCTCCTTTGAGTTCTGCCATCTACGCCTTGGCAGCAGAGCAGACGTCGAGCAGATAGTCAGGAATCTTCCGAAGATTTCTTTTGCCGGGTGTGACTCTTCACTCTTAGACTCGCTCTTGCCGGGGCTAGAGCACCCCAAGGACATGAGCGCATGGGTGTTGGGGGAGAGGTGGACGGATGGAAGGATGGAAGGGTGGGTGGATAGATGGATGGTTGTGTGGGTGGGTGGGTGGGTGGATGGATGGATGGATGGAGGGATGGATGGAGGGATGGATGGGTGGATGGATGGATGGAAGGATGGATGGATGGATGGATGGATGGATGGATGGATGGATGGATGGATAAATGGGATGGGAGGATGGATGGAGGGAGGGAGGGAGGGAGGGAGGGAGGGATGGGTGGATGGATGGATGGATAGATGGATGGGTGGATGGATGGATGGAAGGATGGATGGATGGATGGATGGATGGATGGATGGGTGGGTGATGGATGGATGGGTGGGTGGATGGATGGGTGGGTGGATAAAGGATGGGAGGATGGATGGATGGATGGGTGGGTGGGTGGATGGATGGATGGAAGCGTGGGTGGGTGGGTGGGTGGATGGATGGGAGGATGGATGATGGGTGGGGATGGATGGATGGATGGGTGGATGGATTAATGGGATGGGAGGATGGATGGATGGATGGATGGGGATGGATGGATGGATGGATGGGTGGATGGATAAATGGGATGGGAGGATGGATGGATGGATGGATATGGATGGATGGATGGATGGATGGATGGATGGGTGGGTGGTTTGGTGGGTGGATGGATGGATGGATGGATGAATGACTGAAGGTGGGTGGATGGATGGGTGGAAGGGTGGATGGATGGAGGGGTGGATGGATGGTTGGGTGGATGGGTGATGTAAGGAAGGAAAAATATACAGATGGGTGGGTAGAAGCATGGATGGGTGGAAGGGTGGGTGGGTGGGTGGTTGGGTGAGTAGATGGATGAATGGATGGATGAATGGGGTGAGTGGGTGGATGGGTGGATGGGCGGATGGATGGATGGATGGATAGATGGATAGTGTAAGGGTTGATAGATGGGAGGAAAGAAAGATGGATGCATGTTGGAAGGAAGGATGGATGAAAGGATGAGTGGGGGATGGATGGAGGGATGAATGGATGGGTGGGTGGATGGGTGGATAAATGGAAGTAAGGATGGATGGGTGATGGAAAGAAGGAAAAATACACAGATGGGTAGGTAGAAGCATGGATGGGTGGGTGGATGGATGGATGGATGGATGGGTGAGCAGATGGATGATGGAAGGAAGGATGGAAGGATGGATGGATAGATGGATCGTGTAAGGGTGGGCAGATGGAAGGAAAGAAAGATGGATGAGTGTTGGAAGGAAAGATGGATGAAAGGACGAGTGGGTGGGTGGATGGGTGGGTGGGTGGATGAATGAACGTCTGGGATAAATTTCTCTTAGATCAAAGCACAAGCGTGTGGCTTGGGCAGGCAGAGCCGTGTGGCAGCCATCACGAGCGAATTAAGCCCCGGGATGTAAGAGTCGGTGAGTGAACACAGACGTTCAGAGGATGTTCGAGTCACACAAAGAAAGGTGTAAACAAGATCATTGCCACATAGGGCGAGGTGTGCGTTGACTTTTTAAAAAGCCCGTTCGTGCCTAAAAATAGACTCCAGAAACAATAAACATGACGGCATCTCGGCGCCTTTTTCCATTTCCATTTTCAAAGGAGCTTTTCATCTGGAAGTCTTGGTCGTTGGCGTGCGGGTATGCGCCTGTGTGTGTGTGTGTGTGTGTGTGTGTGTGTGCGTGTGCGTGTGTGTGTGCGCACATATCGACTCACCACCCATCCCTGGTGGTGGGTCGGTCTGTGTACATGCGAACGATCTGAGAATCCGGCATTTAGACCCCCATTAGCGAGGGTGAAAAATGTACGGATAAACCGGATCGTTTATGGTTATGATATGGGCTACTGTCAAAATAACAAGCTATTTTGACAGTTGCTTTATCTCCGCGCTCACTGAGTCTGCAATAAGAAACTAGTTTCTTAGCAACTAAACTACACTCTCAAACAAGAACGCTGGAAAAGAAGAAGAAGAAGAAGAACAAAAACACAAAAGAAAAATACGATCCTGACTGCTATCGGCCCCTCCCGGGGCCTTCCAGGGGCTGGGGGTCTGTGGGGGGGGGGGGAGACTCGATCTTGGAGGCAGTGAGTCTCGCCCCCACAACTCCCCCAGCTGAGGGGCTTCTCCCAGCCGGCCCCAAGCCCCGGGGGGCTGCAGGAATAACATCCTTTGTTATTTTACAAAAATAACATTTTTTCCTCTTCCTTCTGCCTCTGTTCATTCTCTTTCTCGCCACTGAAGGAGTAGGGGAAGCGCGTTCCTTGTTGGAAGGAGCCTGTGACCTTTGTCTTCGGACAGTAGCTTGGTGCCAGGGTGGGGCTGGGACAGCAGGGACAGCCCCGGCGTCCACGTCTTCCCCCATGATCCTCCAACCGGCGGGAAAAACGCTCTCCCTGATCAGCACTGCCTATGTTTCCATTTCTTTGGTGGCCAGACCCAGGAGGAATGGTGGCAGGGGTCAGGATAGAGCCCAGGCCTCCTGCACGCAGAGTCTGCTCTAACCACTGGGCCACCTCTGTGGCCCTTGAGGATTATTTGTATTTGAGGGCGGCATCTGCAGGGCGGCAGTTTCCTGCTGTGCCTATGGGCGAGTCTCACTGCCTCTGTATCAGACATCCCAAGTTTCCTGAAACATGTCAAGCCCCTCACTCTTCACCTTGGTTTTCTTCCTCCTCTCAATTAAACGGCATATGGGGCCAGAACAATAGCACAGCGGGGAGGGCGTTGGCCTTGCATGCGGCCGACCCGGGTTCGATTCCCGGCATCCCAATGGTTCCCTGAGCACCGTCAGGAGTGATTCCTGAGTGCAGAGCCAGGAGTCAGCCCTGAGCATCGCCAGGTGTGACCCAAAAAGCACTGTAGCACTGTTATTCATCGATTTGCTCGAGCGGGCACCAGTAACGTCTCCAGTGTGAGACTTGTTACTGTGTTTGCATATTGAATACATCACAGGGAGATTGCCAGGCTCTGCCGTGTGGGCGGGATACTCCCGGTAGCTTGCCGGACTCTTCGAGAGGGGCAGAGGAATCGAACCCGGGTCGGCCGTGTGCAAGGCAGACACCCTCCCCGCTGTGCTACCACTCCAGCCCCTACCCCGCGGAATATTAACTGGATGTAACTGCAGAGCCTTGACAGCTGGACACTGTGGGCTGATATAGTGACGTCTCCCCGGTAGGGGGAGGGCGCTGGAGGGCAGGAAGTGTCCTCTGGTGGTGACCCCAGCGGGCTTGGCCAGCCAGGCATCGGCCATCAGAGCTGACGATGGGAGAATCTTCGAGAAGAGTCATGGATGGAGAGATGGAGAGCCGGAGGCTGGCACCACAGGGACGTTTTGGTGGCCTGGTGTGTCGAGGTGGGGGGCGTGTCCTTCCATGTGTCCCTCCTGGCCACGGGGCCACAGGGACGTGGGTCTCGACCTTATCAACTTCCTTGAGGGCAGCGTGTGTGTTTGGAGGGTCTGGTGTCAACTCGAATGGGTCCCAGTGAACAGAAATGGTTGTTTTGGAGCTGTGGAGAGCGAGTGAGTTTACGTTCCGCCCGGTGTCCGTGGCCTGGTGTAAACTGAGTCGCTGAACAGCGTCACCGGCGTTTTGCTGCCAGCTTGGGACGTGGCGTCCTGCTGTCTGACCGGGTCTGCTGTGGACTGAGCCCCCCACCACCCTGGCTGAGCCTCCCGCCCCTCAGGGGGCTAAAAACTGCCCGACGCCCCCTTACTTGGGCTGGGGTGGACGCCCTGGGCAGGGGGGCATCATGGGCATGCCCGCCTTCCCTTCTGGCCTCAGTTTCCCAAGATCTCGCTCCCTTCCCTTCCGACACTCTGACTGCAGGATTGGGGGGGCGCAGGTTCTCCGTAAGACGAACCCCCCATGCGGAACGGGCACGGGGCGCCCGTCGGCCCCGTGCTCTCGCCCTGCCCGCCTTCCCCGGGGCCGGGCACCCGTCCCGCCTTGGCAGACGGTCGCCGGGAGCCGGGGAGACGGTTCCTCCCGCAGCCCGGCTGAGCGGGCGCCCGCGTCTCCACCAGGAAGACGCGCCAAGTATCTGCCAGCCTGTGTCGGGAGAACCTTCATCATTGCTGTCAGTTACATCACAGCCAGCTTGTCTCACCATACATCTTCCTAAATGTGACAGAATATTCAGCTGTTATTAATTGAATACTCTCTAATTTAACGGCTTCGCGGGAGAAAGACTGACGGGTTTGTTTCAACACCGAGAGCTGGCATCAACCTGGCACTGTGTTTCGAGGGAGCGCGCGTGGCAGGGCCTGGGTGAGGGGCGGGGGGAGAGAGGCCCCGGCTCGCAGAGACACACACGCCGGGTCCAGGGGCCGGGCGGAGCACGTCTCCTCCCATGGGACACCTCCTCCCAGGGGGAGACCCCACGCAAGCCCCCCACCCGCTCGGCACTGCTTTTGCCAGAGGTGAGGGTCCCCGGGGCCTCCCTGGGTGCAGAGCCCGGAGCCAGCCCTGAGCATCGCCGGACATGGCCCCGAAATTCATAATAAACATTTTAAAAAATCGCTTATGAGACAGCAAGCAGGTGCCTTCCGGACACAAGCAATCTCGGCGTGCGGCCTGGAGGCGGTGAGCCTCGGGCTGCAGGTGTGGACTGGCCGAGGAAGCCAAGGGCGTCGGGAAGGGCCGGGCGGAAGGATGGGCCAGTCAGGGCTGCGGCTGCGAGGGCCGGGGCACGGACAGACAGATGGACAGGGAACTCCCCCCGCTGCTGTGCCCACATGCCCGCCTGTGTCGTGGGGGACGCGAAGGGGTCCCGGCCCCCAGGGGGACGCGGGTTTGCTGTGGACATGTTGGGGGGACGGTCAGCTCCAACAGGGCTTCCCGCTGCCCTTTGCAGGGGCCACGTTTGGACATGGGGTCCCGACGTGCAATCGGCCCCGTGCATGGTCCCACCATGGTGATTCCGATTAGGGCCCAGGCAGCGTCCAGAGTGCCGGGCTCGGCCTCTGGGAGAAGCTTCCAGAACCCAGGAGGCCAGGGGCCGAGGCGTTTCCCAGCCCCACGAGAGGACCCGCACCTCAGCCGGGCCCTGGACGGCAGCTTGGGTGACCCTGGGGTCCTCAGCCAGCCCTGCCAGGCTCCGTAAAAGTGACCCCCCAGGCCCCTTCAAGCTGCGCGCTGGTGCCCCTAAGACCACCCTCCCCTGCACCGGCCGGCCCGACCCCCTGCCGCGGGGCCCACCCTATGCGTGCCCCGGTGGCCTCCCGCCCGGAAACGGTCAGCCGGTGAGCCCGGGCCGCTGGCTTCTCTGGGGTTTCTTGCCCGTCTGGTTTCCTGCTCATCATCTTTGTGTGCAGTGACATTTTCAGCAGAGCCCGGCTCGGGCCTGATTGGTGATTGGCCCTGTCAGGATGAGCTGCTGGCCCTGCACATGGCCGACCCGGGTTCATTCCCAGCACCCAGAGAGGCCCCTGGGTGCAGAGCCCGGAGCCGGCCCTGCCCTGCTCACTCCCTCCTCCCCTCCCCTCCTCCTCCTCTTCCTCCTCCTCCTCCTTTTCCTCCTCCTTCTCCTCTTCCTCCCCCTCCTGCTCTTCCTCCTCCTCTTCCTCCTCCTCCTCTTCCTCCTCCTCCTCTTCCTCCTCCTCCTTCTCCTTCTCCTCTTCCTCCTCCCCCTCCTCCTGTTCCTCCTCCTCCTCCTCCTCTTCCTCCTCCTCCTCTTCTTCCTCTTCCTCCTCCTCCTCCTTTTCCTCCTCCTCCTCTTCCTCCCCCTCCTGCTCTTCCTCCTCCTCTTCCTCCTCCTCCTTCTCCTTCTCCTCTTCCTCCTCCCCCTCCTCCTGTTCCTCCTCCTCCTCCTCTTCCTTCTCCTCCTCTTCCTCCTCCTCCTCCTTCTCCTCTTCCTCCTCCTCCTCCTGCTCCTCCTCTTCCTCCTCCTCCTCTTCCTCCTCCTCCTCTTCCTCCTCCTCCTCTTCCTTCTCCTCCTCTTCCTCCTCCTCCTCCTTCTCCTCTTCCTCCTCCTCCTCCTGCTCCTCCTCTTCCTCCTCCTCCTCTTCCTCTTCCTCCTCTTCCTCCTCCTCCTCCTGCTCCTCCTCTTCCTCCTCCTCCTCCTGCTCCTCCTCTTCCTCCTCCTCCTCTTCCTCTTCCTCCTCTTCCTTCTCCTCCTCTTCCTCCTCCTCCTTCTCCTTCTCCTCTTCCTCCTCCCCCTCCTCCTGTTCCTCCTCCTCCTCCTCTTCCTCCTCCTCCTCTTCCTCTCCCTCCTGCTCTTCCTCCTCCTTTTCCTCCTTCTCCTTCCTCCTTTCCACCTTCCTCCCCTCCTCCTCCCTCTCTTTCCCTCCCCTCATCCCCCTCCTTCCCCCCTTCCCTCCTCCTCCTCCTCTTTCCTGTCTCTCTGCTCCTCCCTCCCTCCCCTCAGCTTCCCGAGAAGAATGAATCAGAAATGTTATGGCCAGAGTCTCTGTGCTGTAAGTGCACTCCTACCCCTCCTCTCTCCACCACCTTTCATTCACACCCCCCCATACAACCGGCACAAAATAAGGGTAATAATGGTGTTAACAATAATAGTAATAATAGGGGCTGGAGCGATAGCACAGCGGGGAGGGCGTTGGCCTGGCACGCGGCCGAGCCAGGTTCAATTCCCAGCATCCCACAGGGTCCCCCGAGCACCGCCAGGAGTGATTCCTGAGTGCAGAGCCAGGAGTCAGCCCCGAGCATCGCCAGGTGTGGCCCCAAAGTAAAATTTAGCTGAAGGGGCTGGAGCGGTAGCGGAGTGGGTCAGACACTTGCCTGGCATGCTTCTGGCCTGGGCTCCGTCCCCGTACCCCATCTGGTCCCCAGAGCCAGCCAGGAGTGGTCCTGAGCCAGGAGTCAGCCCTGAGCATCGCTGGGTGTGGCCCCCCAAACAAACCAGAAAACAAGATAAAAATTAAAAATTAGGGCCAGACCAATAGCACAGCGGGGAGGGCCTTTGCCTTGCACGTGGCCAACCCGGGTTCGATTCCCAGCATCCCCTAGGGTCCCCCGAGCACCGCCAGGAGTGATTCCTGAGTGCAGAGCCAGGAGTCAGCCCTGAGCATCGCCGGGTGGGACCCAAGAAGCAAAATAATAATAAGCCAACAGAAGAGCTCGGCTTCCTTCCCTGCACCGACTGCCTTCCCCCTCTCGGGGGCGCTGTCGCAGGGGGTGATGTGGGCTCTGGTCTCCGCTTCCCGCTGCTCCGGCTTCTTCCTTCTGGGCCGGCCTCCCTGGCGGGGGGTGGGGGGCAGCGGACACAGTCTCTTTGTTCCCGCCAAGTGGGGATGGCAGGGTCAGGCCAACTCGGGAGACCCCCGTGAGTGTGGTGCGGGTGTGGGGGCCGGCCCGGCCTCCTCGGACTCTCTGATCTCGCCTCTGTCCCCCTCGTTCACGTTCGTGCCTGAGCCCAGGCTCCGTGATTTGTCCGGCAAGATCCATCCTGGAAAAGCCCGCACTCGGCTCCCGGGACCCCTGGCGGCCGGGAACAAGGATCTTCACCAGAGGACCCAAACCCACCACTCGCTAGCTCCAGCTCGAAGAGGAGAGCACTCATGAGCGATGCGTCACACAGCCGGTGTGGGCGACCTTGGCACACGTGTCAGGCTGTGTGTGTCTGCGTGCATGTGTGTGCGCGTGTGTATATGTGTGTATGCATGTGTGTGCGTGTGTGTACTTGTGTGTGAGCGTGTGCGTGCATGTGTGTATGCATGTGTGTACATGTGTGTATGCATGTGTGTCTATGTCTGTGTATATGTATATGTGTACATGTGTGTGCGTGTGTGTACATGTGTGTACGCGTGTGTGTCTGTGTATATGTATGTGTGTGCATATGCATGTATGCATCTGCATGCGTGTGAGTGCATGTGCATGTGTGATGTGTGTGCATGTGTGTGCGTGTGTGTACACTTGTATGTACATGTGTGCGTGCGTGTGTGTGCATGTGTGTATGCATGTGTGTACATGTGTGTATGCATGTGTGTCTATGTCTGTGTATATGTATGTGTGTACATGTGTGTGCGTCTGTGTACATGTGTGTATGCATGTCTGTCTGTGTATATGTATGTGTGTGCATGTGTGTATATGCATGTATGCATCTGCATGTGTGTGAGTGCATGTGCATGTGTGATGTGCGTGCTTGTGTGTGCATGTGTGTGCGTGTATGTGCATGTGTGCACATTGTGTGTGGGTGTTTGTGTGCGTGCTTATGTGTATGTGTGCATGTGTGTACACGTGTATGCATGTGTGCATGCTTGTGTGCATATGTGTGCATGTATGTATGCGTGTGTGTGCACTTGTGTGTGCATGTGTGCATATGTATATGCATGTGTGCACATTGTGTGTGGGTGTTTGTGTGCATGTGTGCGTGCTTATGTGTCCATGTGTGCATGTGTGCGCTTGTGTATGCATGTGTGCGTGTGTGTACTTGTGTGTGCACGCACGCGTGTGTGTTTTCGTGGCGGGAGATCTGGGCGCACTGGGGGCTGAGAAACATGGAGGCGTACCTGTGGCCTGCGTTCTTTTCTGGGGGCTGGACCTTTCGGAATATTCTGGAAAATCATCAAGTAGACTCTGACTTTGCACGATGTCCCCTCCCCCGCTGCACCCCGCCCCCCCCCCATCTCGGGCCGGGCTGTGTGGGAAAGAGGTGGCAGTGGCTGGGCGCTGTGGGCGCGCTCCCAGCTGCCCGCGGCCCCCCGGGTCTGGCTGATTGAAATTCCGCGGGACCGCGCGGCCGCGGAGATCGATCCGGCCTGGAGGCCTCCCTTTGTTCCCTGTGCGAGCACTCAGCCCCGCTGCCCTCCCCACCTTGCGGAGCTCAGGAGGGGGGATTTATGGCCGGGCTCTGCCTGCCGCGTGCCTGGGCCCTGACGTCATGCAGATGAAGGATAAAGACGCCCCAGCGTGTGGCGCTCGGAACGATCCGTCCCTGCGAGTCCCAACAGTTCTCGGCCCCGGCCTGGTTTTCCCCTGCTGGGGGGTGGCGGCGGGAATCACCCCCAGGCAGGGCCTGTCTCTCGGCCGGAGAGCCAAGGGGGGCTTGATTGGCTGCTGGGGGCTGGGAATGCGCCTTTGGGGGGTGGCTTTGCTGGTGACGATCGTTCTGGAGGGGCAGGGGGGCGCAGAGAGACAGCACGGGCGATGTGGCCCTCCCCTGCAGGAGGTCAGCCCCTGATCCATCCCCAGCACCCCCTGTGGTCCTCAAGGACCACCAGGAGTGACCCTGAACACAAAGTCAGGAGTGATGCCCGAGCACAGAGCCGGGAGTCAGCCCTGAGCACAGAGCCGGGAGTCAGCCTTGAGCACAGAGGCAGGAGAGACTCCTGAGCACTGAGCCAGAAATGAGCCCTGATCAGAGCCAAGAGTCAGCCTGAGCACAGAACCGGGAGTGAGCCCTGTGCACAGAGCCAGGAGTCAGCTCTGAGTACAGAGCTGGGAGTGAGTCCTGAGCACAAAGACAGGAGTCATTTCTGAGCACAGAGCCAGGAGTCCGCCCTGAGCACTGCAGGGCACGGCCCCAAACAAACAAAGGGGCCGGCCTGGTTGTGCAGGAGAGAGGGCGTGCTTCTTCCCGGGCTGCCTCCCATGATTCCTTGCTTCCTCGCTGAGTTTATCTGAGTTGAGGGCACAGGGGCAAGAAGTGGAGCCCGGGGGTCTGCCCGGGGGTGGTAGCAGCCCCTACTCCAGGGGGGCAGGTTCTGGGGGCGCTGCAGTTACAGGGTGCAGTGATCAGCCGCGTCGAGTGACCTGTGCTCGTCTCAGCCAACCAATTCCCCTGGGCTCTGCTTTCCGCCGAAGATCGAGCCAGGAAGCGGAATTAGCGTTCCCAGTTTTAGCGCCTTTTGTGTGTGGCCGACCTATTTTCCTCTGGAAACTGGAAATAAAACGGAATCGCAGTCAGTCCTAACGGCTTGCCGCCACACGCGGTGAGCGTCTGTCTTCATTTCCACGCTCCTAATAAGGCGGAGGGGATAGGCTTTATTCTCTGTGGGGTACAGATTGGAAAACAACTCGGGGAGATTAAGCAACTTAAGCACGATCACAGTCCGCGTCTAGCTTGACTGCCTCTGGGTTCGATGCGGCGGTAACAGATACCCCGAACTCCCAAGGCGAACGGGAGCCTTTGATGCCCTCTTGGCCCAAGGTGGCTGCCGGCGCCCCGGCCATCACGTTGACCTTCCAGCCTCGTGGAAGCGGAGGGTGGGGCTTGGAAGGAGTCGGACCTGCATTTCTTGTACCCATCCCTGACACACCCGGCATGCGGTTGTGTGTGTGTGTCTGTGCCGTGTGCGTCTCTTGAAGTGATTTTCCGAGAAGGCACACCCAGAAGCCAGAGGACTCGAGTCCCCGCCGGGTGTTGGTGGCGCTGTGAGAGGGTTTGGGGAGCCAGGTGGGTGCTGAGCCTGTCCCCCGAGGGCCACAGATGTGTGTGAGCCCGTGATGGAGCTCTCGGCATCTGTGTGGCCGAACTGTGCCCCGTCAGCCCGTCTTTCTGATTCCCTCAGAAGTCAGTGACCTTCATGGCCGAGTCTCACCTCCTAGCAAGTGGCTTTTGGTCACGACAGCAGCTTCGTCCTGAACGCACGGGGGTGCTGAGAGGTGGGAATCGTCCCGTCTGCTTGGTAACCATCTTTTTGTTTGGTTTTCATTGGGGGTCACACCCAGTGATGCTCAGGGCTGACTCCTGGTTCTGTGCTCAGGGCTGACTCCCGGCTCTGTGCTCAGGACTGGCTCCCGGCTTTGTGCTCAGGGCTGACTCCTGGTTCTGTGCTCAGGGCTGACTCCCAGCTCTGTGCTCAGGACTGACTCCTGGCTCTGTGCTCAGAGCTGACTCTCAGCTCTGTGTTCGGGGCTGACTCCTGGCTCTGTGCTCCGGGTCACTCCTGGCAGGGCTCCGGGGACCCTCTGGGATGCCGGGGAGCAAATCCAGGTGACCACGTGCCAGGCCAGCGCCCTCCGTGCTGGGCCAGGGCTCCGCGCCAACAGGCTTCTCTCTCTTGACCCGTATTGAGCCTGGCTTGTCCGTGGGCTCGTGTCCCCGCGCCCACATCCAGGCTGCCGAAACGCCGATTTCTTTGTGGTCCGAGCGTCCCCCCTGAGGGACAGCTGTGGCCGCCACACAAGTCTCAACCCCTGCCAGGGATGGGCCAAGGTTGTCCATCCCATCCTTTCCCGATGGGTGGTCCCGAGCCCCAGGAGACGGGCTTACGGGAGAGCCACGGAGTGACTGGTCTGTGGTCTGCGGGGGGACAGGGTGCGGCTGACCCGTGTCAGACCCCCACATCCCAGATGGGCGTGGCCAGGGGCAGGCCTGAAGTCCCTGCTGGGCCCAGCACCCGGACTCCCGGCGTTGGCACTGGACCACAACCCGGTCAGCCACAGTCGCCGGCGATCCTGAACTCCCTCAGAACCGCTTCTCCAAAGGAGACACAGGGCGGCCTCGTGAGCTCTGTGCTAGTGTGTGTGTGTGTGTGTGTGTGTGTGTGTGCACTCCTGTGTGAGTGTGGTGTATATGTGTGTGTGCATGCGCTGTGCACGTGTGTGCATGTGCGTGTGTGTGCGTGGTGTATGTATGTGTGTGAGTGCGTGTGTGTGTGCATGTGCGTGTGTGTGCCTGTGTGTATGCACTCGTGTGTGCGTGGTGTATTTGTGTGTCCGCATGTGTGTGCGTACACGTGTGTGTGCGTACATGCGTGTATGTGTGTGGGTGCCATTGCCCTGTTCTCGCAGGGCACCCTGATGTCTCCTGAGCCTCTTGGCTTCGGGAAGGCACCGGAGACTGGCAGTTGTCGGCTCTGTGGGTTACCCACACCAGCTCCCAGCACCCGGCCAGGAGCCGGCCACGCCAGCGGGCTGTTTGAACGCCTTTCTTGGGCCACAGCAGCTGCAGGCGGGTCTGTGGGACGCAGGAATTTGGCCCAGCCACCGGGCGGTCATCTGGGCCCCCCAACCCCAGCACAAACCTGGAGCATGGGAAGGATGGACCTTGCGGCATCGACACGGATGCCTGGCCAGAGGCAGGTCCTCCCCTGCCCTGGTGAAGGCCAGCGCAGGGGTCCAGCAGCCCCCCTGGGTCCTCAAAGCTCTGTCCACACCGCCCTGAGCAGGGGCTGGCCACGGTGCACACTGGGCAAGAGCTGAGAGAACGGGGTTCTTGGGTGCAGCCTCGGTGGGTTCCTGCTGCCCGGGTCTGCAGAGAGCAAAACCCTCCCTGGTGGCACCACAGGTGGCACCTGGTGGCTCCGTGCTAGTGTGCGTGTGTGTGTGTGTGTGTGTGTGCACTCCTGTGTGAGTGTGGTGTATATGTGTGTGTGTGCATGCGCTGTGCACGTGTGTGCATGTGCGTGTGTGTGCGTGGTGTGTGTGTGTATGTATGTGTGTGAGTGCGTGTGTGTGCATGTGCGTGTGTGTGCCTGTGTGTATGCACTCGTGTGTGCGTGGTGTATTTGTGTGTCCGCATGTGTGTGCGTACATGTGTGTGTGCGTGCATGCGTGTATGTGTGTGTTTGCACGCAGCTGACCCGGGTTCGATCCCCGGCATCCCATAGGGTCTTCCGAGCACTGCCAGGAGTGATCCCTGAGTGCAGAGCCAGGAGTCAGCCCTGAGCATCGCCGGGTGTGACCCCCCCCCCAAAAAAAACCCTCCCTGGGTCAGGCACGACAGAGGTACATGTCTGCATCTTGTAGACCCCCCGAAAGGGCCCTGCCGTGGTTCCCCAGTGTCCACACGCCCCCCTGGATGGCCAGGCCTCTCCTCACACAGGTACGGCCGGCATCAAAGCAGCTGGGACCAAACCCTGACAGAAGGTGGCAGGGGCGGGGGGGGCACATTCGTTGTTCAGGACCTCGGAGCCGAGGCTGGAGTGTGGTTCAGTGGGGGGCTCGGGGGTCCGAGATGTCGCTTGGAGCCTCACCAGGCAGCCAGGACTGGGCCCCCTGCAGAGGACTCACCCCGGGGCACCCCCAGGTCTCCCCTCTCCTGCAAACCTCAAGGTGTGAAGCCCTCCCTGCCTGCTGCCTTTGTGCCCCGGGACGTGGCCCCAGCGGGCTCCGTCGCCCTGTCCTCTGTAACGCGTCGGCCAGTCCGAGGTGGGGGGTGTCGCTTAGCATCACGTCAGGGCGAGCTGTGTGCCCGCGCGTGTGTGTGTGTGTGTGTGTATGTGTGTGTGTGTTTGTGTGTGTGTACACGTGCCCGCATGCATGTGTACAGCTCCTGGGCCTGTATTTGCACACGTGTGTTTGCATGTCGGGGGCCAGGGAGCCCTCTCCTCCCTCCTTGTCCGCTCCCCTGGACCCCCGTGGGCGGCGGGTCTCTCCCCGGCCCCCACTCGCGTCATCTCCCCGCCTCACGCGACTCGGCGGTGTTCGCAGCTTTCTGCCTGCCTTTTCCTCCTCAGCCGCTTCCCTCAGGCCCCCCAGAGACCCCTTAAAATAAAAGAAGGGGAAAGAATGAAGTTTTGTTAAACGCTGATGGTTTCCATCGGCTGGTTGTGAGTCGGGGGACTCGGGCCGCACGGGGGACAAGCTCTTTTTTTTTTTTTTATTTTGGGTCATATTTCTTCCGTGGCGTTTATTACACCTCTGTTAAACACAGCTCATGTGACGGGCGTGCTCGGAGGATGCCCGAGCCAACGCCGGCGTGTAGGGCAGGGCTGGGCGGTTAATAGCCACCATCAGAGCCAGCAGGAAAAATGACCTGTGATGACCGGAAAGGGGGTGGGGGGGCCCAGAAGGGAGAGAGGGGGGTGGTAACCCGGGACGAGACTGGAGCCGGGGGGCGCTGGGCTGGGAGCCGGAGCGACAGCACAGCGGGGAGGGCGCTGGCCTGGCACGCAACCGACCCGGGTTCGATCCCCGGCCTCCCATAGGGTCCCCCGAGCACCGCCAGGAGTGATCCCTGAGTGCAGAGCCAGGACTCAGCCCTGAGCAGAGCCAACTGGGACCCCAAAACCGAAATTATAAACCAACTGTTCATTAGACAAGGGTAGGCTGTTTTGGGGTGTCTTTCCCCCCCTAAGTACAGACTGTACGTGTGGGAGACCCAGACTCAATCCCCAGTGCCACACGGAGCCCTGAGTGAGCACTGCCAGGAGAGCTTTACAGTAGCCCACAGAGGGTGGGGAGAGGAAGGGAAAATCCCAAAGCTGAAAATAAAACTATTTATTTCTGGGTCTGGAATGACAGCACAGCGGGGAGGGCGTTTGCCTTGCACGCGGCCGACCCGGGTTCGATTCCCAGCATCCCATAGGGTCCCCCGAGCACCGCCAGGAGTGATTCCTGAGTGCAGAGCCAGGAGTCAGCCCTGAGCATTGCCGGGTATGCAGACCAAAAACCAACCAAACTATCCTCCCAGCCCAGGAGACGACCCCCGAGAAGGTGCCTCTGAGCAAGTGTTTGTTGAGGGGACCCTGTGAGGGGTGGGGGGTGGGGGTGCTTGGGCCCACAGCCGAGGGTTCTCAGCCCCCCACCCCCTGGATCCCTGTAAACACTCAGAGAAGTTGGATGCTGGCCGCCATCTCGGCCCAGGGACTGGGAATGTGCGGCCAGTGTCCCCGTGAGGACATGGGCCCAGCAACGCCCAGCCCCCCACCCCCCGCCTGTTCCCTGTGGGTGACGACCGGCCCGGCAACACCCCCTTGGCATTTACCGTAAAACGTTGTGACTCACTGCAGTGTGTAGAACCCGGAAGTGCTTCCCTGGGGCTGCAGCCCAGAGGCTGACCCCTGGGGTCACAAGAACCGGATCTGCAAGTGGGTTTGGGCCAAGTCCAGAGTTCAGCCACGTTCAGTGCCATGGGAACGGAGAGAAACGGAGAGAAATTCAGCAAACCCCTCTCTCTCTCTCTCTCTCTCTTTTTTTTTTTTTTTTTGCTTTTTGGGTCCCACCCGGCGATGCTCAGGGCTGACTCCTGGCTCTGCACCCAGGAATCACTCCTGACGGTGCTCGGGGGACCCTATGGGATGCCGGGGATCGAACCCGGGTCGGCCGCGTGCAAGGCAAACCCCCTCCCAGCTGCCCTCCCTGCTGTGCTATGGCTCCAGCCCCCCGCCCCAGTAAACCCCTCTTTCAACCAAACTCCGGCCCCTTCGAAGGCTCTGCCCAGAGCAGGAATATCGACCTAGGTGGGCCCCAAAGCAGGTCCCCACCCGGGGTCTCCCCTGGAAGAGCCAATTGGCCTCGTGTTACAGGCTCTGAAAATGAGCTCGTCTGATGAGCTGGCGGCCTGGTGGCCCGTTAGAGACCGGTGGAGGCTGGGAGCCATCCAGGACGGTTTCCGGGAAGTGGGATTCTCTCCCAGACACAGGGAGTGCCCCCTCGGGGGGCAGGGGGCAGGAGCGCCCCCTCTGGGCTTTGCAAGTCAGGCAGGAAAGCGGGGACCCTGGCCTGAGCCCTGCCTTGAGTGGGTTCGTCCCTAAGCCAAGGACGTGGCCCAGCTTGGAGGGGCCTGGGGGTGGGTGGGTAGCAGCGTTCTCCCACCCGTGAGGACCGCAAGCTGGCGGCCAGCCACACCTCACCAGCCCCCTTGGGACACCAGCTCCCCCTTATTCTGCGACTGTGTGTGGAACCCCCAGCACCGCTGCAGAACGGCCCGGAGTGAAGTTCCAGCAGGTTCTGTCTGTCTGCGATCGGTAAAGGCCAACGCGCGAGGGCTCTGCCGGCCAGACCCTGGGTGAACGGGCAGCGGGGGCTTCTGGAATGACCTGGTCTGTGTTCACGGTGCTCGGGGCTGACTCCCAGCTCTGTGCTCGGGGTTGACTCCCAGCTCTGTGCTCAGGGCTGACTCCTGGCTCTGTACTCAGGGCTGTCTCCCAGCTCTGTGCTCGGGGATGACTCCTGAGGTTTTGTGCTCGGGAATGACTCCTGGTTCTGTGCTCAGCGCTAGGTGCGAATGACCTCTGATTGGGCTCCCAGAACATTTTTTTTTTCAATTCCTTGCACTTTTTTTTTTTTTTTTTTTTTTGCTTTTTGGGCTGGAGCGATAGCACAGTGGTAGGACGTTTGCCTTGCACATGGCCAACGGGGGTTCAATTTCTCCGCCCCTCTCTGAGACACCGGCAAGCTACCTAGAGTATCTCACCCGCATAGCAGAGCCTGGCAAGCTCCCTGTGACGTCTTCGATATACCAAACACAGTAACAACAAGTCTCACAATGGAGACGTTACTGGTGCCCGCTCGAGCAAATCAATGAAAAACGGGAGGACAGTGCTTCTGGGTCCCACCCGGCGATGCTCAGGGGTTCCTCCTGGCTCTGCGCTCAGGAATCACCCCTGGCGGTGCTCGGGGGGCCCTATGGGATGCCGGGAATCGAACCCGGGACGGCCGCATACAAGGCCAACACCCTTCCCGCTGTGCTGTCGCTCCGGCCCTTGGAGATGCTGGGTCACTTGCTGCCCGGCTGTCCATCCCTGCCCGCCCCCGTCCCCCTGCCTCTCCCCACCCCTCCTGGCACAGACACTGTCTCACAGGCCCCTCAGGTGACTGTCCTGCCCCAGCAGCTGGGATTCGAGGCGGCCGGATCCTGAATTCGGGGTTCTGATGAGCCAGTGGGGGCTGGTGCTGGTTCCGGGAGCCCGCAGGGAGAACGCACTGTACCGGGCCACCAGGCCTGCGTTTATCTGAGCCTCCAGGCTGGCGGGACAGAGTGCGCACCCCCCCCCAAGCCCCCACCCCGGTGAGCTCGGCGGTGATGCTGGGGACATGGGCTGAGAGACGCAAGGGGCTCCCCCCCACCCCACCCCACCCCCGCCCTGGCCGGGTCCCAATTTGCCCAGGACGCCACGGCCCAGGCGGCGGCTGGCCAGTCCACCCGCTAATGGCCCCCATCTGCGCCAGAGCTGTTTCCCAGCGCCTGCCAGCACCCTCGCGGCCGCCGCTAAGCGGTACATGATTTCCCATCAGTTCCCATCATCTCCTGGAAATCCGCCCCCCCTCCCCGCAGCCGCTCGCTCCAGATCCACGGAAAGCTGGGAAGCCCCCTGGCCTCCGCGGCCCGGACCCCACTGCAGAAGCCCGCCGCGTCCCGGCCCCCCCAAACCCACCCCCCCAGGACAGGCCCGGGCTCGGAGTCCGGAAGGATGAGAGGTGTCACCTCCCTCCTGAGGCCCCTGCCTGGGTCTCCCTGCCCCCCTGCCCATTACGCCTTTGTTCCTGCCTGGCTCCGACCTGCCGGGGTCCGGGGGGGGGGGGATGTCCCCTGGCCTCCCCCGCCAGCCCACACGCTGGAAAGGAGGGCCTTGGAAAGTTTCCAGAAGCTTCCAGCGCCTCCTGCCTTGCTGGGATGCTGCAGTTTTATGTGGTCGACGGGGAGCGGGGATGCTCTTGTCTGGTCCCTGGGTGGGTCTCGCTCTCCCAGCTGCCCCCATGCCTGTTGGTGGGGGTTACTGGGGGCCGCAGGTGGGGGTGGAGTGGGCTGGGGGTTTCTGCTGCCTCCCGAGGGAACTGAAGCCCCCCAGAGGGGCCTTTCCTTCTCAGTCCCTCCTCCCACCCCCCTGCCATCCTTGGGGTAGCTACTGGGGGCGCTGGGTTGGGTCCGATCTCCACCTCGCTCCAGTCCGCCTGCCAGGCGCCGGCTTGCAGTGATAGGCTGGAGGCGGTGGGTGGTTCCCTGGTGCCCCACAGACACTTTTACAGGTCACCCACCACCCCCACCCCCGCCCCGCCGCGCCCGCCGGGGCCCAGGGGAGGCCGCGCTAACGATCCAGCCTATTTCTGTGTGCAGCCGCCCCTGTTCCGCAGGAAGAACTTCTCCCCTGTGGCTCCTCGGCTTTTTCTGCAACTTGCCTCGACTTATTAAATCTGCCTCTTTCTAATTTCCTCTGTAGCACTCGAACAGCGCCAACGGCTCTGCCTCCTGGAGCTCTCGCTGGCACTCGCGCTCCGAAATCACAAACAAACAAACACAACCCGCGCCACCAAGGTGGGGCTGGGAGGCCGCCGGAGCAAAGGGAAGGGAACCCCCAGGTCCCAGCACCGGCGCCTCCCGCACACACGCGGCTTCTCTCTCTCCCCCTCTCCCGCTGTGAGGGGGCCTCGTCTTGCTTCTGGCCCTGGCAAAGAAACCGCTGCCCAGGCCAACTTGCTCCAGAGTGGCTGCCACTGTCCAGCCATCAAAGCCACATCCCAGCTTGCAGAAAGAAAGGGGCGGGGCCGGGAGGGGCGTGGTGCTCGCTGCCCAATGAGAGACGTGGGGCGGGGCTAGGAAGGGCGTGGTCTCGCTGCCCAATGAGAGGCATGGGCTGGGAAGGGCGTGGTACTTGCTGTCCAATGAGAGGCATGGGCTGGGAAGGGCGTGGTACTTGCTGTCCAATGAGAGACTAGGGGCGGGTCTAGAAAGGCATGGTGCTCGCTGCCCAATGAGAGGCATGGGCTGGGAAGGGCGTGGTACTTGCTGCCCAATGAGAGACCTGGAGCGGGGCTGAGAAGGGTGTGGTGTTCTCTGTCCAATGAGAGACGTGGGACAGGAAGGGCGAGGTGCTTGCTGCCCAATGAGAGGCATGGAGTGGGAAGGGCGTGGTACTCGCTGCCCAATGAGAGGCATGGGGCGGGGCTGAGGGCGAGGTGCTCGCTGCCCAATAAGAGACATGGGGTAGGAAGGGCGTGGTGCTCGCTGTCCAATGAGAGACGTGGGGCGGGAAGGGCGAGGTGCTCGCTGCCCAATAAGAGACTAGGGGCGGGGCTAGGAAGGACATGGTGCTCGCTGCCCAATGAGAGACATGGGGCGGGAAGGGCGTGGTAATCACTGCCCAATAAGAGATGCGGGGCAGGAAGGGCGTGGTGCTCGCTGTCCAATGAGAGACCTGGAGCGGGGCTGAGAAGGGTGTGGTGTTCTCTGTCCAATGAGAGACGTGGGACGGGAAGGGCGAGGTGCTTGCTGCCCAATGAGAGACATGGGGCGGGGCTGGGGAGGGCGAGGTGCTCGCTGCCCAATAAGAGACACGGGGTGGGAAGGACGTGGTGTTCGCTGCCCAATGAGAGACACGGGGTGGGAAGGGCGTGGTTTTGGCTGCCCAATGAGAGACTAGGGGCGGGTCTAGGAAGGACATGGTGTTCGCTGCCCAATGAGAGGCATGGGCTGGGAAGGGCGTGGTACTTGCTGTCCAATGAGAGACATGGGGCGGGAAGGGCGTGGTAATCACTGCCCAATAAGAGATGCGGGGCAGGAAGGGCGTGGTGCTCGCTGTCCAATGAGAGACATGGGGCGGGGCTGGGGAGGGCAAAGTGCTCGCTGCCCAATGAGAGACACGGGGTGGGAAGGGCGTGGTTTTGGCTGCCCAATGAGAGACTAGGGGCGGGTCTAGAAAGGACATGGTGCTCGCTGCCCAATGAGAGGCATGGGCTGGGAAGGGCGTGGTACTTGCTGTCCAATAAGAGACATGGGGCGGGGCTGGGGAGGGCGAGGTGCTCGCTGCCCAATGAGAGACACGGGGTGGGAAGGACGTAGTTTTGGCTGCCCAATGAGAGACTAGGGGCGGGTCTAGAAAGGACATGGTGCTCGCTGCCCAATGAGAGGCATGGGCTGGGAAGGGCGTGGTACTTGCTGTCCAATGAGAGACATGGGGCGGGAAGGGCGTGGTCTTGTTAACCAATGAGAGACGTGGGCGGGGCTGGGGAGTTCTTGGTGCTCCTGCCCGGTGGCAGCCGTGGCCTCCGCCTGCTTCCCCAGCCCAGGAGGGTCCTTCTGAGCCTTGGGCGTTGCAGACCGTTTCCAAGCTAGCGCTTCTCGGAGGACCAGGCCCAATGCCGGGAGTTTCTTTCTGCCCGGCTCTCCCTCCGCGGGCCAGGCTGGGCGGTGAAGCCGCGGCCTCTCTGTGCACGCAGCCCTTGGTGCAGCCACGCTGGGTGTCTGCAAGAGCAGAGAGGGGCCTGGAGTGGGAGGGACGGAGGGGCTGGGTGCTGGGAGCCGGGCCGGGTGCAGGCGTCTTGGGGAGACAGGCAGGGTGCGGGGCTGTGGGGAGAGAGGCCAGGAGCAGGGGTGCAGGGAGCCGAGCCGGGTGCAGGGGTGCATCTGGTGTCCCTGGTAGGCGCCGTCACACGTCCGTCTCCGATTGTTCTCTCTCCGCTCAGCCTTGGGTCCTGTGTCCCTCTCTGTCCATCTCTCCCAAGGCCAGTGCGGGCCACGTGGGCCAAGCGGGTTTGTCTGAGCCGGTGTCCTGCAGGGCCAGCCCTAGGTGGAGGCGCAGCAGCGCCCTCTGCTGGGGCCTGGAGCAGTGGCTGGGGGTTATTAGCAGGGAAGATCTGGAGAGAGAACCGCAGAGGTGCCGGGTGGGGTCAGGGGGGTGCTTTGAGGACAGACCCCTGCATGGGGATCCGCACCAGGAGGGCCCTAAGGAGGACGAGCTTCTCTAGAGCACGCGGCATGTTCTGTACAAAGCATGGCCCGTGGAGGCTGGTTTCTCAGGCCCAGGGTCCGGGCTGGAGCAATAGCTCAGCAGGGAGGGTGTCTGCCTTGCACGCGGCCTGCCCGGGTTCAATCCCCAGCATCCCATAGGGTCCCCTGAGCACACCAGGAGTGATTTCTGAGTCAGAGCCAGGAGCAACCCCTGAGCACCACCGGGTGTGAACCGCAAAAAAAACCAAGACAGGCTGGTGCAATAGTACAGCGGGGAGGGCCCTTGCCTTGCACATGGTTGGCCCAAGGCATCCCACAGGATCCCCCGAGCACCGCCAGGAGTGATTCCTGAGTGCAGAGCCAGGAGGAACCCCTGAGCATCTCTGGGTGCGACCCCCAAAAGCCAAAAAGTGAGAGGGGACATAGGGGAGGGAACGGCTTCTCTCTCTGCTTGCCCAGGTTCTGGCATCTCCAGTGGGGTTTTGTTCGTCTCACTTGAGCGTGGCGTAAAGGCTGTGGCTTGGAGGGTCCATGCACTGGCCATGGTGCATGTCCCCCGCATCTTTCTGCTCTGCTGCACGCTAGGCGGGGATTAGCCAATGGGAGAGCGGAGTCACCACTGGGGGCGGGAGCTCAGCTAAGAGCCTGCAAGCGAGACTGACCAATGGGAGAGCAGAGTCACCGTTGGGGGCGGGGACTCAGCTAGGAAACGAGAGGCGAGAACTGACCAATAGGAGAGCAGAGTCACAGCTGGGGGAGGGTGCTCACAGCTGGGGGCGGGGACTATCCAGAGCCCAGAGGCAGACTAACCAATGGGAGAGTGGAGTCACCACTGGGGGCGGGAGCTCAGCTAAGAGGCTGGAAGCGAGACTGACCAATGGGAGAGCAGAGTCACCGCTGGGGGAGGGTGCTCACAGCTGGGGGCGGGGACTATCCAGAGCCCAGAGGCAGACTAACCAATGGGAGAGCAGAGTCACCACTGGGGGCGGGAGCTCAGCTAAGAGGCTGGAAGCGAGACTGACCAATGGGAGAGCAGAGTCACTGTTGGGGGCGGGAACTCAGCTAGGAAACTAGAGGCGAGAACTGACCAATAGGAGAGCAGAGTCACAGCTGGGGGCAGGTGCTCACAGCTGGGGGCGGGGACTATCCAGAGCCCAGAGGCAGACTAACCAATGGGAGAGCGGAATCACCACTGGGGGCGGGGACTCAGAGCTGGGGGCAGGGATTAACCAATGGGAGAGCAGAGTCACCGTTGGGGGCGGGAACTCAGCTAGGAAACTAGAGGCGAGAACTGACCAATAGGAGAGCAGAGTCACAGCTGGGGGCGGGGACTATCCAGAGCCCAGAGGCAGACTAACCAACGGGAGAGCGGAATCACCACTGGGGGCGGGGACTCAGAGCTGGGGGCAGGGATTAACCAATGGGAGAGCGGTGTCCCCACTGGGGGCGGGGCCTGCACAAGCACGTGATCACAGCGAGTTGTCAGGTGTTGCAGGTGCCTTGTGGCTGCTTCCAGGCGCATCTTGGCTCAGTGCAGGTGTGACGGAGGCGGGCGTGGGCACCCGGGCGGGGCAGGTGCGCTGCAAGTGTGTCAGCAGCCCCTCGTGGTGCAATGAAGTGCATTGTGGGTGTTAAAAGCACATTCCGGTGCGGTGTGGGTGTCGTTAGTGGGGACGCGGATTTGCCTGCGCCGGTGGAAATTCTCGAGAACTGCATGAAAGTTTTGCGTCCAGAACTCGAAGATTGATCGTTTATTGGGCAGAAAAGACCTACCGGTCCCGCTCCTTTCCCTGTGACTGATGACCAGATCTTGTCCCTCTACCACGCGTGGTGCCCCGTTTTCTGCAGCAGCTGCCCACATGGGCAAGATCCCCCCGCCCCGTGCCCTCACCGGAGCCCCCAGCTGTGCCCCAGCAGTTCCTGCTGTCTGGTCTCCCGTTTCCTGGTGCTGATACTGTAGGTGTGTTGCAGGTGGGGTGTGGACGTGGTGTCGGTGTTGTAGGTGTGTTGTAAGCATTGACGGTGTGTTGTCGTGTGGTGTAGGTGTGACAGGTGTGGAATGAGTGATGTTAAGCTTTGTAGGGCGTGTTGTAGTTGTGGTGTAGGTGTGTTTAGGTGTTGTGGGTGTGTTGTAGATGTGGTGTCACGTGTGTCTTAGGCGTTGTAGTTGTGGCTAGGTGTGGTGTGGGTGCTGTAAGTAGGACATCCCCTCTGGTGTAGGAGTTGCGGGTGCGATTTAGGTGTGGTAGGTGTGTAAAGGTGGTCTCGTGTGGTGTAGGTGTCGTAAGTGTGGGGTGAAGGCGTGGGTGCTCATGAAGCCAGTTGTGTTGCGTTTCAGGGGATCCAAATTTTGTGGCTGCGGCCTCTGAAATGGGAAGTGCAGGAGGAAATTCTTTTCCTGGGGCGGGGAAGGGGCGGCCAGCAGGGAGCTGGGCGCAGTCCCTGAGGCCAGTCCTGTGGCCTTGGCATCGCCCCTAACCTGCCCACTGTGTGTTTCCCTGCAGTGCTGAGCATCCGGGGTGCCCAGGAGGAGGAGCCCACAGACCCGCAGCTCATGCGCCTCGACAACATGCTGCTGGCCGAGGGGGTGGCTGGCCCCGAGAAGGGCGGAGGGTCCGCTGCGGCGGCCGCGGCAGCAGCGGCGTCCGGTGGAGCCGGCTCGGACAACTCGGTGGAGCACTCGGACTACCGAGCCAAGCTGTCGCAGATCCGCCAGATCTACCACACGGAGCTGGAGAAGTATGAGCAGGTGAGCGTCCCCGGCTCCCTGCAGACCTCCGCTGCCCTGCCCAGGTCACCGGGAAGAAGGGACGCGGTAGGGATCTGCAGGGGGAGGAAGCGCCTGCGGGACAGGCCTGGTGCAAAGCAGGCCCAGGACATGTGTCGCCCTCTGTGAGAGCTGGGGCGGGCCGGAGAGGTGGTGCAGCGGTTAGCGCTTGCCTTGCACACAGCTGAGCTGGGTTCGAACCCTGGCACACACACACACACACACACACACACACACACACACACACACACACCTCAGGGTCCTCCGATCCCGCCCGGTGGAGCCAAAATGGGGATTGGATTGCTGGAGGGGGAGCCCTCAGGTCCCTTGGGTGCCTGACCCGCCCCGCCGCCCCCCCCCCCCAGGCCTGCAACGAGTTCACCACCCACGTGATGAACCTGCTCCGCGAGCAGAGCCGGACCCGGCCCATCTCCCCGAAGGAGATCGAGCGGATGGTGAGCATCATCCACCGCAAGTTCAGCTCCATCCAGATGCAGCTCAAGCAGAGCACGTGCGAGGCCGTCATGATCCTGCGCTCCCGGTTCCTGGACGCGCGGTGAGTCCCCGCCCCCAGCGGCCGCACCGCGCTCCCATTGGCCAGTCCCCTCGCGGCGCTGCCCCGCCCCTAGGGCTGTCATCGCTCCTCATTGGTTACCCTCGCCTCCAGCCTGTGGTAGGCCCCGCCCTCGGCTGTGAGTCCCCGCCCCCAGGGGTGACGCCACTCTCCCATTGGTTAGTCCCCTCATGGATAGTCCCCGCCCCCAGGGGTGATGCTGCTCTCCCATTGGTTAATCCCCACCTCCAGCCTCAGGGATAGTCCCCGCCCCCAACTATGAGTCCCCGCCCCCAGCAGCCGCACCGCGCTCCCATTGGCCAGTCCCCTCGCGGCGCTGCCCCGCCCCTAGGGCTGTCATGGCTCTTCATTGGTTACCCTCGCCTCCAGCCTGTGGTAGGCCCCGCCCTCGGCTGTGAGTCCCCGCCCCCAGGGGGACGCCACTCTCCCATTGGTTAGTCCCCTCATGGATAGTCCCCGCCCCCAGGGGTGATGCTGCTCTCCCATTGGTTAATCCCCACCTCCAGCCTCAGGGATAGTCCCCGCCCCCAACTATGAGTCCCCGCCCCCAGGGGTGACGCCACTCTCCCATTGGTTAATCTCCTCATGGATAGTCCCCGCCCCCAGGGGTGATGCTGCTCTCCCATTGGTTAATCCCCTCCTCCAGCCTCAGGGATAGTCCCCGCCCCCAACTATGAGTCCCCGCCCCCCGGGGGTGACTCTGCTCTCCCATTGGTTAATTTCTGCCTCCAGCCTCATGGATAGTCCCCGCCCCCAGTGGTGATGCTGCTCTCCCATTGGTTAATCCCTGTCTCCAGCCTTCTGGGTAGCCAGCTGAATCCCCGCCCCAATGACTTGTGGATAGTCCCCACCCCTGGTGGTGACTCCACTCGCCCATTGGTTAATCCCCTTAGCTTGAGTCCCTGCCCCCAGTGCTGACTCTGCTCTCCCATTGGTTAATCCCCACCTCCAGCCTCAGGGATAGTCCCCACCCCCAACTATGAGTCCCCGCCCCCAGGGGATGACTCTGCTCTCCCATTGGTTAATTTCTGCCTCCAGCCTCATGGATAGTCCCCGCCCCCAGTGCTGATTCTGCTCTCCCATTGGTTAATCCCGCCTCCAGCCTCAGATACTCCCCGCCCCCAACTATGAGTCCCCGCCCCCAGCAGAGACTCTGCTTTCCCATTGGTTAATCTCTGCCTCCAGCCTCATGGATAGTCCGCGCCCCCAGCTGTGAGTCCCTCCCCTTCCCCCGCCCACGGTGCAGACTCTACTCTCCCATAGGTTAATCCCCACCTCCAGCCTTGCGGGTAGTTCCCGCCCACAGCTATGAGTCCCCACCCCCAGTGGGGACTCTGCTCTCCTATTGGTTAATCCCCACCTCCAGCCTCAGGGATAGTCCCCACCCCCAACTATGAGTCCCCGCCCCCAGGGGATGACTCTGCTCTCCCATTGGTTAATTTCTGCCTCCAGCTTCATGGATAGTCCCGCCCCCAACTATGAGTCCCCGCCCCCAGCGCTGACTCTGCTCTCCCATTGGTTAATCCCCGGCTCCATTCTCATGGATAGTCCCCGCCCCCAGCTGTGAGGTTCCCCCCTCCCGCCACACAAACCACCCCACCTTGTGAGTAGTTCCTGCCCCCAACTATGAGTCCCCGCCCCCAGTGATGACTCCGCTCCCCCATTGGTTAATCCCTGTTTCCAGCTTCATGGATAGTCCCGCCCCCAATCCCATTGCTGGGGTCATCTCCTTGGGCCCTGGGTCCCTGTCCCCAGGAACCCCTCTTTGGCCCCCTTCTGCCCGGGAACCCCAGGGAAGTTGGAGGGGACACAAGGTTTCCAAGTCCCGTTTTCGAGGGGGCACTAGTGGGACCTCCTCCCGTAGCCCTTTCAGGGGCCGTGTCCTTCCCGCGATGCCCTCCCAGGGCCTGCTCGATGGGGGTGGACATGTTAACACACACCGGGTGGGGCGCGTCTGCTTGGGGCACCGTGTGTCCACCTCGCAGGAAGCCACGAAGCACCTCCAGCCCCTGGGGATGCATGATGAAATCACTGACCACTGGGCAGCGGACCCGGGCCCAGGTCCTCTCCCTCACCGGGAGACCGAGCGCCCTGGGATCCCTCCCACCAGAGCCGGTTCTCCCCTGGGTCCTCATACGCGATATCCGTGGCCTGAGGTGGGGTGAGGGCAGGGAGGGGGGCTGGGGCTGACCCTGGCGGTGTGTGTCTCTCTCCGGCTGGCCACTGCATAGCTGCGTGGTCTGTTTCTTACTGGAGGCCCGGGGCGTCCTCCTCGCGCGGGACTGGCCCACGGCACCTCAGCCCAAGAGATCTGACGTCGGGCGGGTGCTGGCTGTGCCCGGCATCCCACCTCGGGGCCCCCCGAGCCCCACCAGGAGTGACCCCCCAAGCTCCACGTTTGCAAAGGACAAAGCCTAATGAGGTGGTGGCCGGGGTCCAGGACCCGGCCCATCGTCCCCGGCCCGGCCCCTGGCCTCAGTGGTACCAGGAGGACTGACCACTGCCCACGCTCGCCCCGAACCCTGACCGGGCCTTGTTTCGGCTCTTGGCTCTGGGCTTGGCGGTTCCCTGCAGCCCCTTCCGAGTGCTCTGTGATTCCCGGGTCTGGGGGCGTCTGAGGGGTGAGGGAGAAAAAGGCGGGTGCAGAGCTGCGGGATGGGGGGGGTGTGAGGCGACCTCAGGGTCGCCCCCGCCCCCCCTCCACCGCTGCCTGCAGGATGGATGCCGGCTGGCCGGGTCTTCCCGGAGCCCAGGGTGCAGCCCGACCGCTGCCTCTGATCCCCATGGCAACCCTCGTTAGCATGCGGGAGTTGGTATTTATGTTGGCAGGAAAAAAATGGAGAGAGAGGGAGAAAGCCAGGCGCGATGGAGCTTCCAGGAAGGGTTCCGTAGAGGCTCTGCACACCCCCCAGAGATGTCGCATCCCCCCCGCCAGGCCTTCTGGCCGGGGTCCTGCGCCCCATTGGGGCCGCCCCCCTCCCCCCACCCCTGTGCTGCCTGCAACCTTCCCTGCAATTGTTCCTGGGGTCCTGGCAGGGCGACCAGGTTCCCTCCCTTCCCCTCCCCCACTCCCTCTCTCCTGCCACTGTGGGGTGGTGGCCGGCCCCCGGGGCTCAGTGCTCAGACCATTCACCGACACCACCATAGTGCTCAGCCTGTGTCCGTCCCCTCGGCTTCCGTGAAAGGACAGAGGCCTCCTTCCGTGCGTGCCAGCACGGGCCAAGACCTCCCGGAGGCCCTGCAGCCAACACTGGTGACAGGCGTTTGTCTGCACCACGTTTGCAAAGCAAACAGCGCTGCAGCAGGGTGGGGTGGGACGTGGCAGCTGGGACCCGCCTCTGGAAGCCCCCACCTCCCACCCACCCCCGTCGCCCTCCTGCTGGGCACCGAGGCTTAGCTGGTCCTGCCCAGCCCCTTCAGAAGCAACAGGGTAACACGGAACCAGCACCCGCCTCTCGTTGATTAAAAGCCAGATGCCAGGGGCCAGAGAGATGGTGCAGTGGGTAGGGCTGTTGCCTTACCCGGGGCCGAGCCTGCCAGGAGTGACCCCCACTAGCTAGTGCAGAGCCAGGAGTCAGCCCTGTGCACCGCCAGGTGTGACCCAAAAAGCAATAAAACAAAACAAAAAAATAAGAACCCTGGGGGCTGGAGCGATAGCACAGCGGGGAGGGCGTTGGCCTTGCATGCGGCTGACCTGGGTTCGATTCCCAGCATCCCATAGGGTCCCCCGAGCACCGCCAGGAGTGATTCCTGAGTGCAGAGCCAGGAGTCAGCCCTGAGCATCGCCGGGTGGGACCCAGAAAACAAACTAAAAATTTCAAACACCAGGTGCCAGGCTGGTCAAGCCGAGAAGCCGTGGGTCCGAGCCCCTGGCTCTGGGTGCGACTTTTACCCCCTATAGGATGTCACGCAGAGTGGGGGGGTCTCCCCACACCTGGCCACAGGCTGCCATGCCCGGCCCAGAGACGCAGCCTCAGACGGCACTGAGAGACCCCAGGAACCTCCAGGATCGGGTGCAGGGGGGGCCTGAGACTCCCCACCCCGAGCCCCGAGCGCGGCCCCACCCCGCCGCCTTCTCCAGCCTGGCCGCACCGCCTGCAGCTGGATGACCCAGAAATCGAGGCACGCGGGGTGGGGGCTGAGGGGGCTGGGGGGGGCCGAGCGGCTCGGGCCGCTTCCTCTGGACAGATGTGGCGGGTACCTGCGTCCAGATGGTGCGCATCCGGTGAAATCAGGCCCTTCATTGTGTTAATTAATCCAGGCGGGACCCTGAAAATAACAATATTTGCTGAGTTTCCCGTCTCGCGGCCGGCCGGGGGCCCGCGCTTGGCTGAGTGGGGCCGCGCGTGTGTTTCTCCGACGGGGAGGAGGGGCGCTGGGCGGCAGCGGGGAAGGGCGGAACTGCCCCCAGTTCGAGCTCTTTTGGGGGAGCTGAGTGACGTCCCCGCACCTGCCCTGGGCACCCCCCACGGCCCCTCCCAGGCTCCCCCCAACCCGGGCTCTGAGGAGGCTCTGAAGCTGTTTCCCTCCCAATTAGCTCAATTAGCACTTCCTTTCACAGGCAGAGACGCGGCCCTGGGGCTGGGCCGGCTCCCCAAACAGTGCTCCGCCCTGCCCATTAGCCCGTCCTGCCTTCTCTCCTCCCCAGATGTTCCAGCTGCTGGGGTGGGGTGGGGGCATCATTCAAGTTCCAGCTGCTGGTCTCCTGGCCTTGGGGGTTTCGTGGAGGCAATGTCCCCTGTAGCATGTCCACAAGGACCCTGGACACGGCCGCCCGGGCCTCTCTGCTCCTAGCACCCCACTGGCCTGTAAGGAACAGCTTGACCAACGGTCTGGGGGTTCAGTACCCAACTTGGGGGCAGGGGCAGCCCTGAGCACCGCCAGCAGCCCCCCAACATGAGAATGAGAATAATGTGGAGGGTTCGGTCCAGTGCTGGAACCTTCTAGAAACATCCCCTCCCCTGGAGTGATAGCACAGCAGGGAGGGCGTTTGCCTTGCACGCGGCCGACCTGGGTTCGATTCCCAGCATCCCATATGGTCCCTGAGCACCGCCAGGAGTGATTCCTGAGTGCAGAGCCAGGAGTCAGCCCTGAGCATCGCCGGGTGGGACCCAAAAGCAAAACCAACCAACCAACCAAAACCAACCTCAGAAGGCCGTGAACTGCATCCCAAGTGATGGGCCCCAGCTAGAGCCCACAGTTCCCTGGGAGACCCCCTTAAAAACACTCATGGGGAGGCTGGAGCAATCGCACAGAAGGGAGGGTGTTTGCCTTGCACGCGGCCACCCGGGTTCGATCCCTGACATCCCCTAGGGTCCCCCGAGCACCGCCAGGAGTGGTCTCTGAGCACAGAGCCAGGAGTCAGCCCTGAGCATCGCCGGGTGGGACCCAAAATAAGCCAAAAAAAAAAAAATAGAAACAGCCGCCCCCTGCTCCCAGTATGTGGCCACGCCCGCGTCTCCATAGCGAGTGACCCCTAATCTCCCTCCCAGGCCCCCCCCCCGAGGGTCAGAGCCTAGAAGGCACCGCCCTGGCCCCCTTCTGCGGGGACCCTCCTCCCGCCCCCTCCCCCAGCACCCTGACGCGCGGCTGAATGTCCTTCTCCTCTCTCTGAAGGCGGAAGAGGCGGAACTTTAACAAACAGGCGACCGAGATCCTGAACGAGTATTTCTACTCACACCTCAGCAACCCCTACCCCAGCGAGGAGGCCAAAGAGGAACTCGCCAAGAAGTGCGGCATCACCGTGTCCCAGGTGAGCACCGGCCTCCCTGTGTCCCCGGGAAGAGCCCGGCTTGGCCTGAGGTCAGGTCCGCCCAGATGGCACCGCCCGCCGCTCCCCGCGAGCCCCGTCCCCTGCCGGGCCCAGCTGACCCTCGCTGGGGGTCCCATCTCCTCCCAGCTGCGGCGACCCCCCTCCTGCCGTGCCCGAAGCCACTGGAGGGACAGTCCCTCCCGGTCACGGTCAGGACCGCGGCCTGGCTCCCCTATGGCCCGTGTCCCCCCGTGTCCTCCCCAGCTGTCCCCACGCCCCCGATCCTGGCCAGCGCGTCCCCACCGTGAGTCTGCAACCCGTGGACAGGGCAGACCCCAACCCCCGCGCCCACGGCCCCTTTGTGTGTCTTTATCCCCGTGCCTTGCAGGGACACACCGTGACCCTCGGGGCTCTGCCGCTCGGGGAGGGCTGGGATGCTTGGAGGGACGGGAGAGACAGCACCGGGGGCCCCGCCAGGAGCACTGCAGAGGGTGGTCTGACACCTCCACCGAGAGCAGAGTAGGAGCTGGACTCTCACCACAGTGCTCAGCCCTGAGGGAAGATGCTACGTGGTCCGTTTCAGGGCGTTGGAGTCCCCAGCTTTGCTCCTTCTCCCAGACAGGAAACCACCCCCCAACTGTGTTCTTCCCATCACCCTCCCCCACCCATCAGCCCCTCAGCCCCTCGCCCTCTCTCCCCTGGAACCTTCCGGAAGCAGGAGTGGGTGACGCACCAGCCAACGAGGTGGCGTGAGCAGCTGTGCCTCCGCGCAGTGCTTGGACATGGCCTCCGGCCGCCCCATGGGGCTCAGGGTGTTTGTATAGAAACACCGCGGCCCCCAGATTCAGCCCTCCCCCCCCCGTAGACCCCTCAGAAGGCTGGGGGGGCGGCCATGAGCCCGAAGGTCATCCGTGGGGCCAGGAAGGACGCTGGCTTACTGCAGGGCCTGCTTCCCACGCGGAGTGACTGACCCACACTTCCTGGCCACCCTGGCACGGCTCAGCCCACCTGGCCCCCAGGGTGGGTGCTGCTGGGCCCTTGGGGTGCCTGAGGCCCTCAGGGCTGCTCCCCGCGGGGCTCGCGGGCCCCCAAGGCTGCACCTGGGTCTGCGACTTAACTTGGGGTCACCATACGCTGACTCTGGCACCGTCTCCCGGCCTTGTGCTCCCGGGAGTCCTCTGGGTGCCAGCAGGCTCAGTGCCGACACACTGGAGCACATGGGATAGGCCCGTGGACTCAGGGCCAGCCCAGCCAAGACCCCAGCCTTGGGCCCTGAGTTCTTTTTATTTTCTTTTTGGGTCTCACCCAGCGACGCACAGGGGTTCCTCCTGGCTCTGCACTCAGGAATCACTCCTGGCGGTGCTCCGGGGACCCTGTGGGATGCTGGGAATCGAACCCGGGTCGGCCGTGTGCAAGGCCAATGCCTTCCCTGCCGTGCTATCACCCCGGCCCTGGGTCCCAAGTTCTGCCTTGCATAGAGCCAACCTGGGTTCCAGGCCTCCCCGGGCCCTGCCAAGAGCGAGTGACCCCTGAACAGAGCCAGGAGTTGGCCCTGAGCATCGCGGGGGTGGCCCAGAAGCCAAAAAAAAAAAAAATCAGTAGAAGAATCTAGTTCGGGTCAGACTCAGCTCTGGGCCGGGGTCCGGGTCCCATCCAGGTTCCGTCCTGCTGCAGCTCTATCTGCGGGGTCTGGTTGTGGTGTTACGAGTGGGGGGCCGGAGACAGGGTACCTTTGGCCTGTCCCGGGGGTCCTTGGCGCCATGTGTGGTCCCTGGAGCGTGTGTCAGGCAGGAAGAGCCTTCCAGTACCTCCCGACCCGAGCACCCCAAAACCAAAAGCCCCCCCATCCCGCCAAACTGGAATCCCACCCTGCTGTGGGCTCCCGGGTGACCCAGCCGCGGGACACTAACTTCCTTCTCTCCCCTCCTGCCCCGGCCCAGGTATCAAACTGGTTTGGAAACAAGCGAATCCGGTACAAAAAGAACATCGGCAAATTCCAGGAGGAAGCGAACATCTACGCCGCCAAGACGGCTGTCACGGCCACCAACGTGTCGGCCCACGGCAGCCAGGCCAACTCGCCCTCCACGCCCAACTCGGCCGGTCAGTCTGCCGCCCCCGCCCCCTGAGAGGTGTCGGGCCGCGCGTGGGAGTCGGGGGAGGCCTTGCTCCCCCCCCAATTCAGGGGACGCGTCTCGCACCGCCTGGAAAACAGGCCGGTCCGGGGTCTTGTCCTCTGCCGAGACGTGGCAAGGCCCCGAGTCGGGCCTTTGGGTGCACGGAGACAGCCGTGACCTCCGCCCACTGCCGTGGGGTCATCTCCGGGCGCCGAGACCTCCCGTCCACTATGCCCATCACTTCAGCCCGTCAGAAGTCATCCCCCGGGCTTGCAAGCGTCCCTCTGGAATGTCACCACCTCCACTGCCAGGGACACTGTTTGCACGGTTCCTCGTCCTCACTGGGGGCCCCACATGGGGCTGAGAAGGGGCCACGTGCCTCACTGGCGTGAGACCCTGAGTTGGGTCCCTGGAACAACGGGAAATGCTGGCCACAGCCCAGGCCCTGCGATCTTTATAAGATGCAGTGTGCATATGTACGTGTGTGTGCATGTGTGTATACATGTGTGTACACGTGTGTGCGCACGTGCGTGCTGTGTGTATTTGTGTGTGCACGTGCTGTGTGCCTGTGTGTATACGTGTGTGCGCTTGTGTGTCTATAACGTGGGTATACACATGTGTGTATGATGCGTGTATAAGTGTGCACATGCATGTACACTGCGTGCGTGCATATGTGTGTGTACACGCGTGTGTGTTCAGAGCCTCTGTCTTCATACTTGGTGCCTTTAGAAGCACAGGGTTTTCTGGGTTTTTGAGGGAAAGTCTGAAAGTCCCTCGTTATGTCAGTGTGGTCCCAGCTGGCAGGGACACCCCATGTCACGCATGTTGGTTTGGACCAACGATGTGACTCACTGAGCACATCAACTCGGCCATCAGCAGCACCTGGAAGCACTCGAGGTCACAGCAGGGCGACACGTCTCGTTCCGGACATTTCCAGGGGTCCCTGTTACCTTGGACTCCAACACGTGCTGGTGTGTCAGACCGACCACGTGGATTATTCCAGAACACACCCGGGTGCACGGGTTGGCCGTGGCCTCCTCCCAGTGGTCGGGCGCCGCCGTCCATGCTTTTGTCATGGGCAAAGGGGGCCTGGACTCACTCAGCCGCCAGCTCCATCCTGCGGATAGATTTAATCCACCTCCCCGGCATGCAGGGGGGAGATGCCCTAGACAGGATCCAGTACCAGCATGCAGAGGGTAGACGCAGCTGTTGCCCTCACCCAGTGGGTGAGAGGTGGAGACAGGATCCAGCTCCCCTGTGTGCAGAGGGCGAGAAAGTGTAGACCGACCCAGTTCCCACCCGCACGGTGGGCTGGTGTAGACAGACCCCTAGCCGCCTGCATGGCGAGGCAGGTGGGCTTGGGCAGCCGTGTCTGCCCTCACCGAGACCCCCTGCCTGGTGCCGGCCCCCCGGCCGCCTCCCGCTGACCCCTTGGTTGCCGACCCCTTGGGAAGTGACACCAGGACCGAGTGCGCCCTCTGGGGGGTGGCTGCCGCGTTCCAAGAAACATTCCTGCTGGCCCGGGTGTGCGGGGGCCACCCTGAGGGCGGGGCTTGAGCCCCCAGCCAGGCCGGAGTCGGAATCAATGGCCGTGCGCCTGTGTGCGTGAGGTTTCTGCAGAAAAGCCACAGGGGGGGTGCGTGTGTGCACGTGTGTGTGCATGTGTGCACATGTGTGTGCTTGTGTGTTTGTGCATGTGTTTCTGTATACGTATGTGTGTGCAGTGTCTGCGTGTGTGTGCATATGTGATATGTGCGCATGTGAGTGAATATACACGTGTGTGTTTGTGTGCACATGTTGTACGCTCGTGTGTGCAAGTGTTTTTGTGTGCATATATGTGTGCGTGTGTGTGCATGTAGGTATGCGTGTGTGTTTTATGTGTGTATATGTGTGCGTGTGTGTTTTTGTGTTCATATATGTGTGCCTGTGTGCATGTATGTGTGTGTTTTATGTGCATATATGTGTGCATGTGTGTTCTGTGCACATATGTGTGTGCGTGTGTTTGTGTGCATATATGTGTGCATGTGTGTTTTTGTATGTGCGTGTGTGCATATGCATGTGCACGTGTATTTTGTGCACATATATGTGTGTTTGTGTGCGTATGTGTGCATGTGTTTTGTGTGCATGTGTGTGTGTGCGTGTGTGTGTTTTTATGTGCGTATGTGTGTGCACGTGTGTTTTGTGCACATATATGTGTGTGTGTTTGTGTGCGTATGTGTGCATGTGTTTTGTGTGCATGTGTGTATGTGTGTTTTTGTGTGTGCGTGTGTGTGAATGTGCGTGTGTATGCATGCATTTGTGTGTGAATGTGCATGTGTGTACATGCACGTGTGTGTGCACTCGTGTGTGTGTGTTCACAAAAATCACGTGGCACTTTAAGGCAGGAGCGTTTCCAAGGGGAAGTGCCAATGTGGTCTGTCTACCCCCCTTCCACCCAACCCCAGGCCCGTGGCTGGGTCCAGTGACAAGTGGCCTCACGTGTCACCAGCGTTCGCTGGGCCCCGAGGCAGCGGGTTCCCAGCGAGTGACCGTGCCGTGACAGTGCCCTGTTCATGGGCGAGGCTGGGGCTTCCTTCCGTTGGGGCTTGTCCGCCTGGCACCGTGCCCTCATGCCAGACCCTCATGTCCCTCCTGTGGCGTCTCCACGGGGGGCTCTCGTGGGGCAGGTCCTGGCAGGTCAGACCCCCCAGGACTCCAGGTACCCTCCTGGCTGGCAGGAACCAGCCCCTGCTAGCCCCGCCCGTCTGCCTTCCCGACACCGGAAGTTCCTGATGGTTTCACGCCAGCGAGGACAAGGTGGACCTCTCACAGGGCAGCGCCCCCGGACTTTTGGGGACCCCTGGAAGGATTTGGGGGTCACCGTCTGCGGGCACTGAATCTCCGCCTCCCACCCCATGAGGCGCTTCCTGCAGATGGCAAGGGGTGCTCCGGGCTCAGGCAGGGGAGCTGGGGCCGAGGGTGACCGGGACCCGCCTTGGGGTCCCTCGGGCCGTTGTTCCTCCCCGCGGCCCACAAATAGAGTCGGGCCTGCCCGCGTCAGGGTGACCTTAGGAGCGCGCGTCCATGCCGCGAGTGTGTCCGAGCAAACGCCTTCGGGCCCTGGGTCCCCTCGCTGGCCCCCTCGGCTTAGCTGAACACAGACCGGAGTGCCAGGGGCCACTGGCTGCCTCCCCAAGCCACGTTTAGTGCCCTCTGAGCTGGCCAGGGCTTCTCGTCTGGTTGGGGGTGCTCTTAAACAGTGCTCGGGGGGAGTTCCCAGGTAATGCTCAGCCAACACGACTGTTGGCTGGCCACACGGACCCTGCCGGGGCTGGGGGCTGCCCTCGGTCGTTCTCGGGCATTTGGGGATGGTGGGGGGATCCCAGACTGATCTTGGCAGTGCTTGGGACTTGGCAGGTGGTACCTGGATCAGTCTGAGGTCCGATGGCGTAACTGCTGCCTTGTCCCCTGGGCCTGGCCACTGTCCTTTCCCGTGCTGGCCCCTGTCCACCTCCGGAACCAGGAAGGATCCTTTCCTTCTGGACCTCCAACCAGGCCCCCGGCTGTGCCCCTGGCCTGGCCGCGCCTTCCCACAGCCTGGGGACTCCGACGGAGGCTGGAAACACCCAAGGGGCACTGGGCGGGCGGGCGCCCTCCCTTAGCGGTCATTGATATGCACCCACTCAGTTCCACACGCGTCACACACGCACGAGGCATATTTACGACACATCTGTGCACATCGGTTCAAAATAAATAAATAACAGCGTCCGTGTCTCCGGCGCCGTCTGCTCCCGGCCTGCAGGGCAGCTGGGACGGGGGGCCTCGGAGGGTTCCCCGGGCCGCCGCCGTGTGTTGGGAACAGCCGTGAGCGCCTTGGATCTCCAGCGGGACCTGGCGGGGGGGAGGAGGGGGAGAGGGGGAGGGACACGGGAGCACCGACTCGGGTGTGAGCACGGGCACTTTCTCTCCCAGGTGCCTGGGTCACGTCCTCGTCCTGCGGGTTTGGTCGAAAGAGCGAGGTGCTGGGGGCCGGAGTCATAGCACAGCGGGGAGGGCGTTGGCCTGGCACGTGGCCGACCCGGGTTCGATTCCCGGCATCCCATAGGGTCCCCCAAGCACCGCCAGGAGTGATTCCTGAGTGCATGAGCCAGGAGGAACCCCTGGGCATTGCCGGGTGGGACCCAAAAAGAAAAAAAATTAAATGAGGGGCTGGAGCGATAGTACAGCAGGTAGGGCATTTGCCTTGCACGCGGCCGACCCAGGTTCGATTCCCAGCATCCCATAGGGTCCCCTGAGCACTGCCAGGAGTGATTCCTGAGTGCATGAGCCAGGAGGAACCCCTGGGCATTGCCGGGTGGGACCCAAAAAGAAAAGAAAAACACATAAAGAAAGAACAAGGTGCCTTCCAAGGCAGGAAGCTCCCCCTTCCCCACCCCCACGTCCCCAGGTCACACTTCGGGCCTGGGTCTGCCTCAGCCCCACCTTCTGGTGTTCAAACACGGTGACAGGGGCTGGAGCGATAGCACAGCGCGTAGGGCGTCGGCCTGGCACGCGGCCGACCCGGGTTCCATCCCTGGCATCCCATAAGGTCCATCCCTGGCATCCCATAAGGTCCCCCGAGCACCGCCAGGAGTGATTCCTGAGTGCAGAGCCAGGCAGAACCCCTGAGCATCACCGGGTGTGACCCCAAAAAAGCAAAAACAAAAAAACCCGGAATGACAAGGTGGCACTATGGGGGGTCTCGGTGCCCCCCGAGGACAGGGTGTGAGCATCTAGCAATGTAGCCCGTCGTCAACGAACAGCTCTGGAGCCCGTGAACATCCCGGGACAGTGGGGCGGGCGGTAGCCTGTGTAGGACACGGGGGTCTCACTCGGCGCACCCGCCTTTTTTGGGGGTGGGGGTGCCCAAGAGTGGCGTGAGGCCAGGGCACAGGCGAGGGTGAGCGTGAGGCGGGGCGGGCGGCTCCCAGCTAGTGCAGGCTGACCTGGGCCCAAGTCCACTCTCCAGACTCACCCTTCCCTGCTGCTGTGCTTTCTGTCTGTGCCCTCAGCTGCACGATGCCCCCATCCCCCCCACCAGTGGGGCAGGGGCCCTGCAGGCCAGCCACCCCCGCAGGAGGGAGATGGCGCTAACCACTCTGCTTCCTTGCCCACTGCCCGCCCGTGTCCCGCGCATGCCCCATCCTTCCGCTGCCTCGTCCACCGCAGCAGGGAAAAGAGTTGGTCACTTGCACAAATCCAGGGTCCTCGAGGCCCTCCCCGCGACGACGCCGGCCTCTGGACTCTTGGGCCCCCGCATGCAGCCAAGAGGCCCCAGGCCCAGCCTACCAGGCTGCAGGCGCCAGAGACAGACCTCGGGGGGCCGAGACCCGTCTGGGGCCCCCCACGCGCCCGCCCAGGGCAGGGAGGGAGGGAAGCGGCTTCACTAACCCCGCGGGGCCCTGGCGCTACTAACGGGACCCGGGCGGGCTCCGTGCTGACGCTGGGGGGCCCCGGGGTCCGCTCTGCATGGCTGGCCTTCTCGTCTCGGCTGTCTGCGGGGGCGGGACCCCCCCTCTGTCCCTCTCTCGCTCTCGCTCTCTGACTCAGCGCCCCTCACTCTTTCCTTTCCAGGTTCTTCCAGCTCTTTTAACATGTCCAACTCTGGAGACTTGTTCATGAGCGTGCAGTCCCTCAATGGGGACTCGTACCAGGGGGCCCAGGTCGGAACCAACGTACAATCGCAGGTAGGGCCCGGCCGCCGAGCTGCCCGGGGGACCGCGCGGGCGAGGGCGAGTGCAGGGGCCCGCGAGCCAGGGCCAGCGAGAGAGAGGGAGAGAGAGAGCTGGGGAGACCCTCCCCCTGGCCGCCCCGCCGAGACCCGGACGCCCCCCCAGGGTGAAAGGCCGCGTTCACCTGGCGCAGACGGGGTAGGGGGTGAGGTGAGCAGGGCCCGGCCGCCTGCGTCTGGCTCCCGTCGGCACCCCCATCCTGCCTCCCGGCCCCCTGGTTCGCTCTCGAGGCCCCCTGGACCAGAGTGGCCGGGAGCACCAGGTGGCCGGGCCCTACCGGGGGTCCTGCGTCAGCGCTTCAGTGCCCAGCTGGGCGCCAGGACCTGCCCTCCCGGCTGGCTGGGGTCCTGTGAGTGGGGGGATGGGATCTGGACCCCCGTGGGGAACCAGCCTGCATCTCTGTCCTCACTGCCGTCCCGGCCTCCTCGGGGCACCGTCTCTGTCCCCCGAGGAGGTCGGGGCGGAATCCGCGGGCTGGGGTGGGCGCCAGGGGGTTGGTGGGGCGAACTTCGTCCTCATCCGGCCGGCCGGCCCTGCCCAGACGTGGCACGGGGCAGACCGATGCTGGCGGGGTCCGACCCGCGCCCGGCTGACGCCCTCTCTCCTCCCTCCCAGGTGGATACTCTTCGCCATGTTATCAGCCAGACAGGAGGCTACAGTGACGGACTCGCCGCCAGCCAGATGTACAGCCCGCAGGGCCTCAGTGTAAGCGCACCCCGCGGCCCCCCACCCACTCCCGGGGCAGCACGGAGGGGACACGTCACCCCCAGCCCTGACGGCGGCCAAGGTTCAGGGTGCACGCGCACATGTACACAGCAAGGCACGTCACAAGCACACGTGCACACACAAACACGTGCACACACAAACACGTGTACACACAATCACGTGTACACACAAGCGCATACACAGTGTGCTCATACACATGTACAGTGTACACGGTACTCAGTCACACAAAGACGTACACTAACATGTGTACATGCAAACACATGTACACACTAACACATGTAGACACTAACACATGTACACAGTGTGCTCCTAGACATAAGGACATGTGCACAGTATACTCAGACACATGTGTACCCACATACATGCATGCACCGTATGCTTATGGACATGTAAATGCATGTATACACACAAACATGTATGCACAGCTCTCATACAAAACACATGTACACACAAACACGTGTGCACACCACTCATACAAAACGCGTGTACATGCAAACACGTGTACGCAGCCTGCTCCTTGGCGCAGAGACATGTGTACACAGTACACCCAGACAAATGTGTACACACACACGCATACACAGTACACCTACAGACGCACAAACACATGTACACGCACAAACACGTGTGCACAGTACACTCCTAGGCACACACACACACAATACATTCAGACACATGCACGAACACACAAGCACACCCAGACACACATACTTATATGCACACTCACACATACACTCACACATACATTCACACCTATGCACACACACACACCAACTCGTACACATCTGGCGCATTTCCACATACACACTGACACATTCACACACAGCATCCATACACAGACTCACATATGCAGACACACGCGCGCACAGACACACAGACACCCTCACAGACACACACACACACACGTGCACACACACGCACACACACAGAGCCCCCTCTCCCCAGCCGTTGGGGGCCCAGTGGGTTCTCTGGCGCTGGCACGAGCGGCCGGGGTGCCGGGGGGCTCTGCCCGCCCACCCTTGTGCCGGGGTGTTCGCCAGCAGCTCCCGAGACGCATGAAAATTCATAACGACAAGCCGTGTCGCGCAGAGCCAAATCGATCGGACAGATGCGGGGGAGCCGGTGCGGGTTTGGGACAAGAAGCCGACTCGATTTCTCAGATCAGTCGTTGGCTCTCAGCTGCGCTGACAGCCTGCGGGGGCCCGGGCGGGGGAGGCTGTGGCTGGATGGGGGGCTGCGCCGGTGCCCCCGTGCCCTCGCCCCCGGGCTCCCGGACAGCTGGCAAGGCGCTGGGGGTGCGGCTGGATCTCGCTCGTCTCCGGCAGGGGAGCGGGGCCGGCTCAGGTTCCAGGGGCTGTTCTGCGGCATCGGGGGTCCAGGGGGCTGGGGCCTCCCCCCAGGACGTCGCAGGGAGCCGGCCGGCACGGAGGAGGCAGTTCTCGGGCTGCTTGTTCCCAGCTGTGGCGGCCTCCGGGGGAGGTTGGCCCCGTCCAGAAGCTCCGATCCAGACCCCCGACACACACAACTGCCCGAGCCCGTCCCCTCTCCCGGCAGCTCCCAAGGCCTGGCCGCCTCGGGCTGGAGCCCCTCCGAATTCCTGGGGCCCGCGGAGCCCCTCGAAGCCACCTGGCCCGCCAGGGCCACACCCCGGGAGGGCTCTAGAGAGGGACCCAGCTGTCCCGTGCGCGGCTGGGTCACGGGTTCGACCCACTGGAAGCGGCCGGGGAAGCACAGGTAGCAGCATCGGTCCACGCGTCTGGGGTTTCCTTGGAGACGGCCAAAGAGCTTCCCCCGTGAGGGCTTTGCCTCTGGGTCTGGGCGGAAGAGAGACAAGCGGACGGGGGGGGGGGGGGGGGGGGGGGGGGGGACAAAAAACGGGGGCTTTATGCGGTCTTTTGCCCCCTCGGGAGAGTCCGGCCACACTGGCCGCCCTGGGGCCCTGCCCTGTCCCGTTCGGATCCCTCTGACCCGCTGCCGCCGCCGCCGCCGCCGGGGTCCAGGCTTGACAATGGCCCGGGCCGGGCTCCCGGCTTCTCGGGAAGGTCTTCCCCCCCGTGAACTGTGTCTCCTTTCTTCCGGGGTCTTTAATATGCAGCGCGGACGGGCTTTCAGCTGTGCCACCTGCTAGGAGCCAGCCTGTCGCGAGGGAGGTATTTTTAGCTGGTGGCGGCGTGAGGGGAGAGAGAGAGAGAGAGAGAGAGAGAGAGAGAGAGAGAGAGATGCATGCATGTGTGTGCGTGTGTGTGTGCATGTGTATTCATGTGTATGCATGTGTACATGTGTGTATGTGTGTATGTGTGTGCATGTGTGCGTGAGTGTGCATGTGTACATGTGCATGTGTATGCATGTGTACATGTGTGTGCATATGTACATATGTGTGCGTGTGTATGCATGTGTACATGTGTGTATGTGTGTCCACGTGTATGCATGTGTACATGCGTGTGCAGTGTGTGAGCTGTGTGCATTTGTGTGCATGCATGTGTACATGTGTGTATGTGTGCATGTGTACATGCATGTGCATTGTGTGAATGTGTGTATGTGTGTACACGTGCATGTGTGTGCATGTGTACATGCATGTGCGTTGTGTGCATGTGTGTGCATTGTGTGCGTGTGTGCATGTGTGTGCATGTGTGTACATGTGCATGTGTATGCATGTGTGCATTGTGTGCGTGTGTGTGCATGTGCGTGTGTGTGCATGTGTACATGTGTACGTGTGTGCATGTGTGTGCATGTGTATATGTGTGTGCACATGTGTGTGCGTGCGTGTGCATATGTACATGTATGTGTATGCATGTGTGTGCATTGTGTGCATGTGTGTGCGTGTGCACATGTGTGTGCGTGCGTGTGCATATGTACATGTATGTGCATGTGTATGCATGTGTGCACGTGTGTGCGTGTGCAGGGCTCTGGCTGCCAAGGAAAGCGAGGAAGAGAGCGAGGAGGCAGGCAGTGTAAAGACAGAGGGAGAGAACCATAAGAAGGCGGCCAAGAAACAAACGCCAACAACGCCGCCCGAGGCCGCACCACTTTCGGGGCTTCCCTCCCCCACCCGCCACCCCCAACACTGTCTGGTTCCAGCTCCCGCCAAGCTCGGACCCCGGGCGTTGGGCCAGGACCTAGCTCGGCCGGCATGCGAGGTGCCGCGGGCCGGCCGCCTGCCCTCACCCGGGTGGGCAGCTCTCTGGACCCCACTTCAAACCTCAAGGGCTGCTGGATGCGGGGAGGTGGCGGCCACTCGCCACAAGGAACTGCATCCCTCCCTGCGCACCAGCGTCTCGTGTTAGGGGCATGGGGGAGGGAGGTGGGTCTGGACGAGGGATTTGGGGTGGGGGCAGTGCTTTAACTGGGGTCGGTCCCCACCACCACACGTTGGCTGCCCATGAGGGGAGGCCTCGGGGGTGGACAAACAGCCATGCCCCGAGGCGTCCCCGCCAGCTTCTGGAAGGTTCAGAGAAGGGGGAGGGGCGCCCCTATCTGTAACCCTCCCATCACAGCCTCTGGAAGCCCCGTGGCTACCGGGGTCTAGGCGGGCCCCTTCCCGGAAGCCTCCGGATGCCTGGGGCCTGTCCCCGAGAGTAGGAAGAATACGCGGCTGACCCGGGTTCGATCCCCAGCACCCCATAGGGTCCCCCGAGCACTGCCAGGAGTGATCCCTGAGCACAGAGCCAGGAGTCAGCCCTGAGCACTGATCCAGGGGTCACCTCCGAGCACAGAGCCAGGAGTCAGCGCGGAGCACCCGCCAGGTATGGCCAAAAATAAGTAAAACTGTCCCGTGTCTCTGGGCCACGTTTCCATGTTACCCACCGACGCTGGCGGCCGTGTGTCGCTGTCATGGCAGGGGAGGAGCAGCTAGTTTGAAAGTCACTGTCCAGGCTCGGAAGCCGGTCACTCGGGACGCTGGGACCCTCCCTCGCTCCCTCGGCCCCGGGCCACGCAGACAACGCGCTTGACCACGCCGGGCCCCCTTCCCACCACGGGTTCTTCTCGCACCCGGCGCATCTGTGCCGGTTCTGTGTGTGTGGGCGTGGACCAGTTTCAAGCCCGGGGAACGTAGCATTTTGTGGCCTACTCACTTGACTAAAAATATATGATGAATATTTTCCATATCATTAAACATTCTCCTCCTCCAACGCTGCCCGGATCACGACACCCGCAGCCGCTGCGAGGCAAGGCCGTAATTTATTTAATCAATATCCACCGCGCAGCATTTGAACTTGTTTTTCTTGTTGTGGGTTTTGTGGGGTTTTTTTTTTTTTTTGACTATTATTAACATCACAGTGGTAAACAGAGATTCTCTGCCTTGTGTCTGTTATTTCCCTGAACAAACAGCCTAGAATCGGGGCGTCGGAAGCAAAGGCGTCTAGAGCCAGGGAGGGGACTGGAGCCCCGGGATCGGTTCCTGGCGCCCCAGACTCCCCCCAGGGGACCCCTGGACACCCGGGAGCTTCCCCCAGGCACCACGAGATGCGACTCCAATGGCAAAGTCATGCCCGAGAGTATGGGCGAGCCTGAGGCACCCTTCGTGGGACAGTTGCCCGTTTCTCTCCTGACCTTCCTTCCTTCCTCCCTCCCTCCCTTCCTTTCATCCTTCCTTCCTTTCTTTATTCCCTCCCTCCCTCCCTTCCTTCCTTCCACCCACCCACCCATCCTTCCTTCCATCCATCCTTCCTTCCATCCATCCGTCCATCTGTCCTTCCTTCCATCTATCCATTCATCCATCCATCCATCTACCCTTCCTTCCTTCCTTCCATCCATCCATCCTTCCATCTTTCCATCTTTCCATCCATCCATCCATCCATCTACCCTTCTTTCCTTCCCTCCTTCCCCCTTCCTTCCTTCCATCCATCCTACCATCTTTTCATCTTTCCATCCATCCATCCATCCATCCATCCACCCTTCCTTCCTTCCTTCCTTCCTTCCTTCCTTCCTTTCTTCTCTTCCTTCCCCTTTTCTTCCTTCCTCCTTCCTTTCTTCCTTCGTTCCTCACTCCTTCTTTCCCTCCCTCCCTCCCTCCTTCCTTCCTTCCTTTCTGCTTTTCTTTTCATCTTTTTTTGGGTCATACCCGGCGATGCTCAGGGGTTCCTCCTGGCTTTGCATTCAGTAATTCCTCCTGACAGTGCTCGGGGGACCCTATGGGATGCTGGGAATCGAACCCGGGTCAGCCGCGTGCCAGGCAAACGCCCTCCCCGCTGTGCTATCGCTCCAGCCCCCTTCCTCCCTGCTTCGTTTGGGGGCCACACCCGGCAATGCTCGGGACTTACTCTGTGCTCAGCGATCACTCCTGGGGGTGCGATGGTGAATCCCTGTGGGCTTCCAGGGATCGAACCCGGCTCAGCCACATGCCGAGGCCAACGCCCTCCCTGCTGTCCTGCCTCTGCATGCAGCCGCGTGGATTTCTCAGCCCCATCCGGGCACCCTCCCCCGGCCCTCAGCCAGGCCCCCCTGCAGTGTTTCCCGTGGCTCGAAGCCTCTTTGTCCTTTTCTGCAGAAGGTTCTTACAGAGCTGGAGTTCTCGGAAGCGTTTCTGGTGCTTCTCTGCAGGGGGAAATTAGCCCTGAGCTGAATGAGCGCCCGTCTATTCCCAGATGATTAAAAAAAACAAAACCAAACTCAGGCCACACAGCACAACTCAGTTACCCGGTCGGCTGGGACCCCCAGGCGTGTGAGTGGAGGGTCTCTTTGCAGGCCAAGTTTCCATGTGCGTCACCCCGCGGCCCCCAAGTTAGCCCAGAGTCGTGTTAGGGGAGGCCGGCCGCAGGGTGAGCGGAGCCCACTTGGCGTCACAGCCCTGCCCGGGAGGAGCCGCTCTGCCCATCCCTGACGCTGCTCCTGCCGCCTCCCGCTCCCTGTCCATCTGTCTGTCTGTGCCATACTCCCTGGGGTCTGGATGTCGGCGTCCCGGCCCCACTGCGAGTCCCCCTGCGTGGCTGGGAGGTTTGAGGGGGGGTCTTGGGGTGGGCGACTGCAAAGGAAGGGAAGGGCTAGACAGATGAGGCAGCACAGCATGGTGGGTCCTGAGTCCTGCCTGGCGGGCAAACTTGGCTGTGCTCGGGGCTCACTCCCGGCCGTGCTGGGGTGGTCAGTGGTCAGTGCAGTGCCGGAGGTTGAGCCCTGGACCCCCGAACTGTCTCTCCGGCCCAGTGGGGTCCGCTAGTTGTTGAATAGCAGCACTCTCCTCCTGTTGTTCATCGATTTTGCTCGAGCGGGCACCAGTAACGTCTCCATCGTGAGACTTGTTGTTACTGTGTTTGGCACATTGAATACGTCACAGGGAGCTTGCCAGGCTTTGCCGTGCGGGTGAGATACTCTCGGTAGCTTGCCAGGCTCTCCGAGAGGGACGGAGGAATCGAACCCGGCTCACCTGGGCTGGCCGCACACAAGGCAAACACCCTACTGCTGTGCTATGGCTCCAACCCGGGGTCCGCTAGTTATACTCAACAAATAGAGGCCATCTGCTTTAGCTTCCCCAGAAGACCCCCAAGTAAGGCATCACGGGTTCATGATTCCAGAATCAGCATAGCCCTGTCGCACTGTCCTCCCATTGTTCATCGATTTGCTTGAGCGGGCACCAGTAACGTCTCCATGGTGAGACTTGTTGTGACTGTGTTTGGCATCTCGAAGACGCCACGGGGAACTTGCCAGGCTCTGCCATGCGGGCGGGATGCTCTCAGGAGCTTGCCGGGCTCTCCGAGAGGGGTGGAGGGATCGAACCCAGGTCGGCCACATGCAAGGCAACCCCCCCCCCCCCCACACTGTGCTATCACTCCAGCCAGAATCAGTGTATCACCTCCATTTGATCAGATCGCTCTCCTCTCATCCATAAATCCGGTGCTCCTCGGGACACCTTCCCCTTCCTGCCTGCCCGCCACCCCCCTCCGACCCCCAGAGACCCCGTGGCTCAGCCGCGGCCCCCACACAGACACTGGCCCACCTAGGGATGTCGCGATCAGACCTCTGAAATAAACTCGGCGCGTCACGGGGGGAAGGTTGCGGGGGCTCCCGTGACGAGCCCCGGCCTCCCCCGGAGGCAGGTTCCAAATGAGAGGCTGCCAGCGCCGGTTTTGTGGTACAAACGCACACTGTGATTAACGTCCCGGGCACACTTGAACATCTCTCTCTCCCTCTCTGTGTGGGTGACACACACACCCCACCGCCCAGTTGCTGGTGTGGCCACCTGGCACGCAGATTCGAGCCCCCGCCCTCCACCCCTTGTTTCAGCGGTATGGTGCTGTGTTACACCCGTGTGTGTGTGTGTGTGTGTGTGTGTGCGCACGCACACACTCCAGAGTAGTAAAACTCAGACACACCTCAGAGGCCGTGAGAATCAGAGGAGACCCGGCCCAGAGCCAGGAAGACGCCCCGAGCCCCACCAGGGATGGCTCCAGCCCTCCCTCCAAAACTAACAAAACAGGGGCCAGAGCGATGGCACAGCGGGGAGGGCATTGGCCTTGCATGCGGCCAACCCGGGTTCGATCCCCGGCATCCCATAGGGTCCCCCGAGCACCGCCAGGAGTGATCCCTGAGTATAAGGCCAGGAGGAACCCCTGTGCATCGCCACTGAGTGGGACCCAAAAAGCAAAGGCCCTCCGTTGATCGTCGATTTGCTCGAGCGGGCCCAGTAACGTCTCCATTGGAGACTTTGTTGTTACTGTGTCTGGCATATCGAGTACCTCACGGGTAGCTTGCCGGGCTCCCCGAGAGGGGCGGAGGAATCGAACTCGGGTCGGCCATGTTGGCCGCGTGTAAGGCGAACGCCCTACCCGCTGTGCTATCCCTCCAGGGCTGGAGCGATAGCACAGCGGGTAGGGCGTTCGCCTTACAAGCGGCCAACATGACCGACCCGAGTTCGATTCCTCCGCCCCTCTCGGAGAGCCCGGCAAGCTACCGAGAGTATTCGATATGCCAGACACAGTAACAACAAAGTCTCCAATGGAGACGTTACTGGGCCCGCTCGAGCAAATTGACGACGATCAACGGGAGGGCCAAAAAGCAAAAATAAATAAAAATTTTAAAATCCTTACGGGGGGGCAGAGTGACAGCACAGCGGGGAGGGCGTTTGCCTGGCATGCGGCCGACCCGGGTTCGATCCCCGGCATCCCATAGGGTCCCCTGAGCCCCGCCAGGAGTTATCCCTGAGTGCAGAGTCAGGAGTCAGCCCTGAGCACTGCCGGATGTGACCCAAAAATCAAAAATAAATAAAATAACAGAACAAAGGCCAGAGACAGGGGTGCAGCCTGGACAGCCCTTGCTTTCGTCACTGCTGAGACCCAACTGGGGGGTCTCCAGAACTTATGACGGGTGGGGTTGTTGACTCCCAGGAGTCTGGAGGAATCCCCTAGGGCGCAGAAGAGCCTGCCAGTTGCTCCCCCCACCCCATGCGGTCAGGGGGTGTGATGGGAGGAGCAGATGTTGCTTTCTGGGAGTGCAGGAGGTCTGAGGTGCCCGCGTCCGGGCTGTGGTGGTGGATTTACCCAGAAGCAGTTGAGGTGGAGGGTAGCAACGAGGTCTGGGGAGCCAGTGGGAGGGCGTGTGGGGAGGGAGATGGCCGTGGGGATGGGTGGGTTGTGGGTGGGTGGAAGAAGTTGGCAGGTAAGTAAGTGGGTGTGTTTGTGGGTGGAATGACGCAGGCGTGGACGGATGGAGAGGCTGGGGTGACGTCACTCCAGGGGGCACTGGCTACTCCCACCCCTGGCAAGCCCCGGGGAGGCCTTCCAGCTGCCGCCTCTCCTAGACTGCGGCTCCGGAGTGTGGACGCCTCCTGGGGACAAAAGCTTGTGTGCACACGACGGGGGCAAAAGGGGGACCCCCCGGCGTGCCCTCGCCCTGCGGAGCTCACGTCCCCACAGTATCCTGTGGCCACCGGGTCCCTTGGGCACGCAGAGCACGGCAGCAGGCACACATGCATTCATGCACCTCCGTGCACAGGTACCCAGATGCGCGCACAGGTATGCAGACGCGCGCGCACGAGTACCCAGACGCGCGCACAGGTATCCAGGTGCGCGCGCGCACGGGTACCCAGACGCACGCGCTCTCGCTCATTTCCTGCAGACGGGGAGCGTCTGGCCCTGATGCCCCTGGACTGGCCGCAGTGCCCACGTCCCCCCCACCCCTTCTGCGGCACCTGGACGCACTTCTGGATTGCAAATGAGCATTTTGTCCACGCCAGCGCGTGCACTCAGGCTGGCACCGCCGGTGATGGAGCGGCCGCCAAGGTTGGCGCTGGAGAGGAGAGGGGGTCCCCTGGACGCTGCAGGGCTTGGCTTGGAGGAACTGAGGGGCTCTTCCGCCGGGGCTGCAGTTCCCAGCTCCCCAGCTGCGCTCCCCTTCCCTCTTCCCTGTTACCCCTCTCCGCGTGAGTTCGCGTTCAGGGGGCACCCCAGTTCCCACCTTGCTCGCCCGCAGCCTGGGGTTCTGGCCACCCCTCCCCGGGGCCTCCCCTCGTTGCAGGGGGAGCGTCAGCTGGGGGGGATTCAGTACAAGATCCGCATCGGAGGGGCTGGAGTGATAGCACAGCGGGTAGGGCGTTTGCCTTGCACAGAGCCGACCCGGGTTCGATTCCCAGCCTCCCATAGGGTCCCCCGAGCACTGCCAGGAGTAATTCCTGAGTGCGTGAGCCAGGAGGAACCTCTGTGCATTGCTGGGTGTGACCCAAAAAGAAAAAAATCCTTGTCTGAGCGCCAGGGAGCACCTCGGGGTGCTGCGGACACCCCTTCCAGGAGGCCCGCCGGATCCCCGAGACTCGCAGACTCCCCCAGGCTCAGGGTAGCTAGCGGAGGGGACGCTGGGTGTTAGCAGCACCCCCGCCCCCGTGGGGTGTCCCATGCGCCCGGGCAGCTCCCCTGGGCCCAGAAATAAAGCCACAGAGGGCAGAGCCGTGCCACGGGGCCACCTTGGGCCACCCCCTTCCAGACAGCCGGGAGCTCAAGTTTGTCCACCCTTGTCCAGTTGTGGCCCCTCGAACCTTGGTTGTCTCCTGTGCTCCTGTGTCACACATGCGCGCGCGCGCACACACACACACACACACACACACACATACACTCCCCATTGATGCATTTTTCCCTGTGGCCCTCTGAAATATCCCACGTGCCCAGGGGGACCCCCAGGTGAGAAATGCTGACTTAGGGGCTCGGCTGAGCTTTCTGCTGGGGGGTGCAGGGTTCTGGCAAAAAAAAAAAAGACACTCCCCACCCTGCAAAAAGCAGCAGCCCCTCACCCGGGCCTGGTGGATACGCTCATTCTCCAGTGTCCCTGCACTCATGGTGACCACCACAGCCTCCCCAGGGAACCATCCTAGAGGGGGGGAGGCCCTAGGGGTCAGCACTGCCCAGGCCGGAGGGGTGGCTGGTCACCCACTGTGGCTCCGAAGGGTGTTTCTGGGGGAGGAGGGGGAGGCGCCGTGCACGCCTCCTGGTGCCAGCTTGGGGCACCTGGTTCCAAGGCCGCTTCTGTCGCCGCCACCTGCTCCCCTCCCAGAACTGAGCTGCAGACGCCAGGGAGAAAGTCAAGCGGAGCGAGAGTTTGCAGGTACCCGCAGGGCCCGCTGCAGACGAGCGGAGCGGGCGCCAGACCGGCCAGCCAATCCCGAGGCCTTTTTATTATAGGCGGTGCAGATTGTCGTTCCCTGATTGGTCCGTGAAGGTCCCCCGACTCTTGGCGGGTGCTGATTGGTCTGTGGAAGGGCTCAGGGAATGTTGACGGGTTCTGATTGGTCCTTGGCAGGGGGCGGGGAGGGTTACAGGAGCTCTTGGCAGGTACTGATTGGTCTGTGGAAGTTCTCGGGGAATCCTGATGGGTTCTGATTGGTGCGTGGGTTTTGGGGGCGGGGAGCTCTTGATGGGTACTGATTGGTCTGTGGAGAGGCTGAGGGAATCTTGGAGGGTTCTGATTGGTCCATGGAGTGGGGGGGGTGGGACAGGAGCGCTTGGTTGATACTGACTGGTCTGTGGATTTCTCAGGGAATCCTGGTGGGTTCTGATTGGTCCTTGGCGGGAGGGGAGGGAGCAGGAGCTCTTGGCAGGTACTGATTGGTCTGTGGAAGGGCTCAGGGCATGTTGACGGGTTCTGATTGGTCCTTGGCAGGGGGGCGGGGAGGGTTACAGGAGCTCTTGGCAGGTACTGATTGGTCTGTGGAAGTTCTCGGGGAATCCTGATGGGTTCTGATTGGTGCGTGGGTTTTGGGGGCGGGGGCTCTTGATGGGTACTGATTGGTCTGTGGAGAGGCTGAGGGAATCTTGGAGGGTTCTGATTGGTCCATGGGGGGGCACAGGAGCTCTTGGTTGATACTGACTGGTCTGTGGATTTCTCAGGGAACCCTGGTGGGTTCTGATTGGTCCGTGGCGGGAGGGGAGGGTTACAGGAGCTCTTGGCAGGTACTGATTGGTCCGTGGAAGGGCTCAGGGAATGTTGACGGGTTCTGATTGGTCCTTGGCAGGGGGCGGGGAGGGTTACAGGAGCTCTTGGCAGGTACTGATTGGTCTGTGGAAGTTCTCGGGGAATCCTGATGGGTTCTGATTGGTCCGTGGGTTTTGGGGGCGGGGGGCTCTTGATGGGTACTGATTGGTCTGTGGAGAGGCTGAGGGAATCTTGGAGGGTTCTGATTGGTCCATGGAGTGGGGGGGGGTGGGACAGGAGCGCTTGGTTGATACTGACTGGTCTGTGGATTTCTCAGGGAATCCTGGTGGGTTCTGATTGGTCCTTGGCGGGAGGGGAGGGAGCAGGAGCTCTTGGCAGGTACTGATTGGTCCGTTGAAGGGCTCAGGGAATGTTGACGGGTTCTGATTGGTCCGTGGCAGCGGGGGCGGGGAGGGTTACAGGAACTCTTGGCAGGTACTGATTGGTCTGTGGAAGGTCTAGGGGACTTTCTGATGGATTCTGATTGGTCCATGGGGATTGGGGGCGGGGGCTCTTGATGGGTACTGATTGGTCTGTGAAGAGGCTGCGGGAATCTTGGAGGGTTCTGATTGGTCCGTGGTGGGAGGGGAGGGAGCAGGAGCTCTTGGCAGGTACTGATTGGTCTGTGGAAGTTCTGAGGGAATCCTGATGGGTTCTGATTGGTCCATGGGGTGGGGGTAGCTCTTGGCTGGTACTGAATGGTCTGTGGAATTCTCAGGGAATCCTGGTGTTTTCTGATTGGTCCGTGGCGGGAGGGGAGGGAGCAGGAGCTCTTGACAGGTACTGATTGGTCTGTGGAAGGGCTCAGGGAATTCCGATGGATTCTGATTGGTCCATGGGGGTTGGGGGCGGGGGCTCTTGGCGGCTACTGATTGGTCTGTGGAAGGGCTCAGGGAATTCCGATGGATTCTGATTGGTCCATGGGGATTGGGGGCGGGGACTCTTGGCGGGTACTGATTGGTCCGTGGAGGTGCGCAGGGGCTCTTGGCGAGTCCTGATTGGTGGATAGCTGTTCTAAGGACTCTTGGTGGGTCTTAATTGATTCTTGGAGGTTCTTGGGATTCACTGGGGGTCCTGGTTGGTGCTTGGAGAAACTGGGGCCTCCTTGGGGGTCCCGGCTGGCACCTGCAGGACGGATGAGAAGTACCAAGAAAGGGGTCCTGACAGTGTATTTCTCCACCTTGGGGTGTGAGTGGGGGCTGGCACTGGGCATCTGTCCCTGTCCTTGTTCCTTCCCAGCCTGCCTGGCCCGGGAGACCCCCAGCTCACCCTCCCCAGCCCTGGCTATGCCCTGTGCATCTGGGAGAGCTGCCCTCCATGGGGTGGCCGCCAGCCCTGCCCATGCTGACCATCTCTCTCTCTCTCTCTCTCTCTCTCTCCCCCCCCTCCTTGCAGGCTAACCAGCTCACCCCCCCCCCCCACAGCCCTGGCTATGCCCTGTGCATCTGGGACAGCTGCCCTCCGTGGGGTGGCCACCAGCCCTGCCCATACTGACCATCTCTCTCTCTCTCTCTCTCTCTCTCTCTCTCTCTCTCTCTCTCTCTCTCTCTCTCTCCCCCCTTGCAGGCTAACCAGCTCACTACCCCCCCCCAGCCCCGGCTATGCTCTCTCTCTCTCTCTCTCTCTCTCTCTCTCTCTCTCTCTCTCTCTCTCTCTCTCCCCCTTGCAGGCTAACCAGCTCACTACCCCCCCCCAGCCCCGGCTATGCTCTCTCTCTCTCTCTCTCTCTCTCTCTCTCTCTCTCTCTCTCTCTTCCCCTTGCAGGCTAACCAGCTCACTGCCCACCCCCAGCCCCGGCTATGCCCTGTGCATCTGGGACAGCTGCCCTCCGTGGGGTGGCCGCCAGCCCTGCCCATGCTGACCATCTCTCTCTCTCTCTCTCCCCTTGCAGGCTAACGGAGGCTGGCAGGATGCCACCACCCCTTCATCCGTCACTTCCCCCACAGAAGGTCCTGGCAGTGTCCACTCCGATACCTCCAACTGATCCGCCAGCACCACGTCCCGGCTGACCGTGTGTGCCCCCGCGGGGCCGGGCCGGGGGGTGGAAGCCATCAGCAGACACGCTCAGAGCCGTTCTCTCCCTGGGGATGCTCTCTCAGCCAATCTGGACACTTCTTTCTACTGTCCCTCACCCCACTTTTTTTTTCTGGGTAGAAGCCACCCTTCCCTGCCTCCCAGCCAGCCCTGGCGTCCGGCGTGTGCCCCTCCCCGCCCCCTGCACACACATAACCCCCCTTCGCCCCTGCCCTAGGCTCCTCGGGCTCCCCCCACCTTCCACGATAGCCCCAGAGGAGGTTCTTGACAATTAGAGGAATTTTAAAGAAAAAGAAAAAAAGAATCACTGCGAAGGAAATAATAAAGGTGTTTGTACGTTTCCATGCTGGTGGTCTGGGGAACCGAGTGGCCCCCTCTCAGCTGCCCCCGTCCCCAAAAAGGCACCCACCCTCCCCACACACACACCCATTCCTCTTTGACTCTCACTACCTCTGAGCAGATAAATGCCACCCCCCTTCCTCACCCTCCCACCCTCCCATGGGCAGGGGCCTCCGGTTCCCCCTCTCTGCACCCAGCACCCAGCACCCAGGTTTTGCTCCTTGAGGCCAAGTGAAGTCCCGGGAAGGAAGGAAGTTAGGAGGAGGGAGAGGGACGGGTCTTCCTCCTCCAGGGAGCACCCCCTGGTTCCCTCTCAGCAGACCTTGTTCAGAACCTGCATTGTGGAAGGAAGCACGTGGGGTGCATTGTGGGGGGCTCCTGGCTGGCCGCGCGGGGGGCACAGCCCAGAGGACAGAGCTGGGTGGGCAGCAGGGTGTGGACCGGCCACGGGCTCAGGCTTTTCCGTTCCCTGGGAAGAGCCACAGAGACGCCAACGGTCTGCGATGCCTTTTGTCTGAATAGGGGGTCTGAGCTGGAGAGAGGGGTTGACGCCTGGGTCCCCACGCCCCGGGCCCCTAAGTCAGGGGGCTTCCGAGGGGAACCAGGACGGGGGAGGCCTTGGTGATCCTGATCGCGCCTTGCTGGGCCGCTTCTGCCTTTGATTTGGGTTGGTTTTTGATGTTTTCTCAGAGCAAAGTGAAGCTCCCCCAAAGCAGGTTCTGGTTCTCCTGCACCCTGCGGGCGTCCTCAGTTTCCCCCTTGCCGTGGACCCGATCGGGGAAGGACTCTGCCTGCAAGGGGCGCACGCTTGGTGCTCCGGGACTCAGCCTGGCGTTTGCAGCAGGGAGGGCGGGTGCCACAGAGAAGACGCAGGAGACAGACGCTTAGAAGGACCCGTTAGAAGGACCGGGCCCGCCTGGCATCGCAGGGATCAGATCCGCAGGGCAGGGCAGGGCTAGATGGTGAACGATGCAGATGCAAAAGGGTCGCCCTCGAACGTGGGGCAGCGGGCAGACTCGGACCCCGTCCCATTGGTGTGCAAAGCCAGCGAGGGACAAGCTGCCCCCATCTCGGACTGGGCCTGGCATCGGGCTCTCCCCATCTCTCGCACTCACCACTGCATTTTCCTCTGCGTCCCCGGCCCCCTGCACCCCAACCAGGCACTGCACAAGGCAGAGAAGGTGCAGCAGAAAGGGGGTTCGGGAGAACAAGCCCAGCAAGGCCCCCCAGGTCACCCCTGTCACCGACTGGGGTGGTCCGTCCTCCAGACACCAAAGGGGGTCTTCCCCTGAGCCAGCAAGACGCTGGGGTGGGTTTGGCCACCTTGATCTTCTCCACCACCTCCTCCAACCCTCACCCCTCGAACCCACCCTGCAGACCCCACTCCGGTGCAAACCCTCTGCCGCTCCGTGTTTTTTTTTTTCCCCCTTCTCTGGTCGCTGGGGTTGTATTTTCTGGTCCTCTTTTCTCACGCGTTACCCCCTCCCGCCCCCCCCCCATCCCACCAATCCTCTTCTAAGTTGTATTTTTCTGCCCAGAAAAAAAACCTGACTTCGATACCAAAAAAAGATGAAACTACAGAAACTCAAATTTAAAAAAAAATCAAAAAAAAACTTTAAAAAAAAAAGAAACGAACAAACAAACAAAAAAAAAAAAGACTCAAGATCCTTCCAGCTTTATTGACATTTTCCATTGTTTCTTGCGACTTGTGTCTTGTTCTTTGTAGCATCGATGACGAACATTTGATAATGAATGTTCTTGTATATTCAGATAAAGGGAAAACCAAAAAAGGCGGTCTGGATTTAATAGTGTTTATAATAAAAAAAAAAATTTTAAAAACGACCCTCAGAGCACGGAAAACAGGATGGGGATGTGCCTCTTTGCGACAATGTGCATTTTCCTGTGTTCGTTTTTGTTTTTTTTCTCTTCCAAACACCAAACTACCTACATTCATCATTCCCCACCCCGCCGCCCCCCCGTTTTTTCTTTGATTTTCTTGCATTTGTGAATTAGTTCAAGAATGCTAGAAAAGTGTCGAATCGTGCACTCCCATTTCCTGTTCCACGACGTTTAAAAGTGACAGTAATTCGTTTTGTAAACTAAAAAAAGAAAGGAAAAAAAAGGTTGGAGTAGTAAGACCGTAACAGACTCATCACCCTCACCCATGATTATGTTGGACTCAGAGACCCAGAAATAAGTTCTTTTTCTTTCTCCCTGCTCTTTCAAATATGAAAAAAAAAAAAAAAGAAAGCAGATTTTTTTTTTCTCCTTTTCTCTTTGTTTTGTGTGATTTCTGGTTTGTGGATAGCGGGGGAGGGACTTTTCTTTTGATGATCAGGATTATAATCTTGCTGTTTTCATCCCTTTAATATGTATCCGAGGTGGTGTAAAAAAAAAAATTTCAGAAGGGGGGGGGGTCCTTCACGGAGAAATGATTCCCTCTTGGAGGGGCTTTCGGATTCGGTTGCCTTCCAAGATAAAGGCCTGTGAGCTGCTGGGGCCTGGACCACACCTACAGTCCCCAAGGACGGGGAAGAAAAAAAAACGAAGTCTGGGACCTGGGTTCTCCAGATCATTCTAGAAATCCAACTGGGCCCCCTGGACCTGATCTCTTCATAACGGACCTTCACCCGGAAGTGCTTCCTTGTCCTCCCTCCTGATCAAGAACATCCCAGAGCACCTCTTCCCACTGGAAAGGACCATTCTTCTAGGACAGTGACCCACGCACAGACCGAGTGACCCCAGGTGGACAGTGGTCATTTGACAGTCCACACACAGGGCACGAGAGCCAGGTCCACTGTCACCAGCTGGACATCCATCAGAAGGCCACCTGGGTCCCCCAGACCCTCCACCCCGGCCCCTCAGGGATGCTTTAACTCCGTCCTGGAAGCAAAGATCCCACCGCATCTCTCCGTTCCACAGAAACGCAGACATTTCCTGAAAGCAACGGGCGTCAGAGTCAGAGGAGGGGTGGGCTGGCCGGGGGACCCCCTGGGACGGGTCCCCCTGCCAAAACCCCGACTCTCTGCTTTGAAGTTAGAACAAAACCCGGAGAAGCTTTCCACACCACCCGTTCCAAGTTCCATCCCTCCTTCCAAGCGCTCTGGAATCTTTCCCTATTTTTTTTTTTTGTAAACTTATGTGTTTTTTTCCCCCCTTTTGTTAAAATACACGCTTGTCCTTCACTCCTGCCTCTTTTCCTCTCCTTTTTTTCTTCCCCTTTCCTTTTGGCGTTTTCCAGTTATTTTGAATTGCTTTTCCTCGCGAGCCTGTGACAGCTCCCACCCCCGCCCTCTGATTACTCAGAGTATAAACCCGCAAAGTTCTGTTCCCTTTGGGTTTTGAAAGTTTAAGCTTTTTCAGCTTCTGTTCCCCTGGGTTCCACCTGAGCTCCTGTGTTTCTCTGATAATACTAACACGGCGTAGGCTTTACAGTCCCCTAATTTGTACTGGTAATGCATATTCCAAATAAATAGTTTCTTTTGTTGCAAAAAAAATGAAGACTTGTATCTTTGTTCCTTCCAGCTAGGGCTGAGTGTGCCGATGGGGGCTGACAGGGTGGGCCCTGGTGTCATGCAGCGGCGGGGCACGTGACCTTTTGGGGGTGAGTCTTCTCCCCAAAAGCAGGAGGGGGTGGGGAGAACAGGGAGACTATCTCAGGAGCTCCCCTGTCAGTCCGGCTGGGCGCCAAGTGCCCCCCACTCCCGTCCTTGCTTGTGACTCCTTTATCAAGAACCAAAGTTTCAGAAAGAGCGGGGCCAGGGGCTAGCAGGAGCACAGACTTGGCACGTGGGAACCCCAGGCTTGGACCCTGGTACCGTGTAGTCCCAAGCTTGGCTGGGCAGGTCCCACACCAAGTGAGATTCTCCAGAGCAAAGCCCTAACCACCACCCTTGCTTGTGGGGTCTTCAGGGGGAGAAAGTGGTCTACCGAGGTGCCCTGTGTCACCCCACTCAAGCATCCCACCATGTGGGCCATCTCCCAGGGATATATCAGTGTCTGGGGGTCTCGAGTAAGAACCTTGCTGTCCTGAGCCTGAATCTGACACACACACACACACACACACACACACACACACACACACACACGGGGCCCCCAGCAGTTGATGGTTTCTTCCTATTTCTGATCTTCAAGCCCAAACATTCAGGTAAGAGGCCCCTCCATGGGCAGGGGAGCACCAGTCACCCACTCACCCATTCTGGATGCAAATCACTCACACTCAGCCAATCAGGATTCATTCCGCTCTGTGGGTGAATCATCCACCCAGCCAATCAGGATTCAGACCGCTTTTTGTCTGAATCATCCACCCAGCCAATCAGGATTCAGACCGCTCCGTGGTTGAATCATCCACTCACCCAATCAGGACTCAGATCACTCATGCTTACCCAATCAGGAACGAGCTCACTTACCCAGTCACCCAATGAGGATTCAAATCACTCACACTCAGCCAATCAGGATTCGCACCACTCTATTTGAGTCATCCACGCACCCAATCAGGATTCAGATCACTCGGTTTGAATCATTCACTCACCCAATCAGGATTCAGACCACTCGGTTTGAGTCATCCACTCACCCAATCAGGATTCAGACCACTCGGTTTGAGTCATCCACTCACCCAATCAGGATTCAGACCACTCGGTTTGAGTCATCCACTCACCCAATCAGGATTCAGACCACTCGGTTTGAGTCATCCACTCACCCAATCAGGATTCAGACTGCTCGGTTTGAATCATCCACCCAACCAATCAGGATTCAGACCGCTCCGTGGTTGAATCATCCACTCACCCAATCAGGATTCAGATCACCCATGCTTACCCAATCAGGAACGAGCTCACTTACCCAGTCACCCAGTGAGGATTCAAATCACTCACACTCAGCCAATCAGGGTTCACACCACTCTAGTTGAGTCATCCACTCACCCAATCAGGATTCAGACCACTCGTTTTGAATCATCCACTCACCCAATCAGGATTCAGATCACCCATGCTTACCCAATCAGGAACGAGCTCACTTATCCACTCACCCAATGAGGATTCAAATCACTCACACTCAGCCAATCAGGATTCACACCACTCTATTTGAGCCATCCACTCACCCAATCAGGATTCAGATCACTCATGCTTACCCAATCAAGAGTTGAGCTCACTTATCCATGCACCCAACCAGTATTCAACCCCTTAGGTTCACCCAATCCAAATTCGAATCACCCACTTAGCACTAGAATCAATGGAAAGTGGAAAGGGTGGCAAGTCCCCCCCAAGAAAACCCTGGAACGCAGGTAGGGGAGGTCAGGAGATGCCAGCCAGGCCCAACCACGTCCTGCTCAGGGCGGGCTGGAAGGTTTGAGAACAAACCACTCTATCCATTTTCCAGCTTGGGCAAGAATGGAAAATTATGTCTAAAACCCGAGGCCCAGGAACACCGGAACCCGGCTGGGCTTAGGGGGACAGATGTGGTGGGCGAGAGATCCGTCTTACAAGGGCATGGCTAGCAGCATCCTGGGAGAATGTTGGGCCAAAACCGAACCCCCAGAAGCAAGAAGACACGATTTCAGAACCTCCCCCCCAAGCCTGGAAGGTAGGTCCCTCCTTCCCCCATCAGACTGGAGGCCAGTTCCACCCAGTTCAGCCACTGGCAGGGAGCTGGGCCCAGATGGCCTATACACAAGATGACCACACTCAGGGCGAAACTTCTCTCCCTCTCTCCTGGCTCTCTCCCCCTCTTGTTGAATCACCCTGAGATACACAGTCACAAAGTTGTTCATGGTCGGGTTTCAGTCATGCAATGAGCAACTTCTTATTTAAAAAAAAAATCAAAACCATGCCACAAAGGGGCTAGAGAAAGGGCTCGGTGGATTGGAGCACAGGTTTTGCATGCAGGAGGCTTAGTACTGCTCTGGGGCACCGCAGGGTCCCCCAGGCATGGAGTGCCACCCCCCTCCCCAGACCCAAACACCAGGCAGGGCCCCAAAGAAAAATGACCAAGACGTGCACGCAACAAAGGCGGTTCTGTGGGAAAAAACGAGGTGAGAGGAAGAGCGTGGGGCTCCCGAGGAAGCAGCCTCCTCCTGCCTGTTGTTTTAAGTAAAAGCTTTTGCCTGTCAGGCCCGGGGCGATGCTACAGCACCCACCTGGGTTCCACCCCAGGCACCCCATACGGTCCCCCAGCCCCCCCAGGAGTGACCCCTAACTATAGAACGGAAGGATGAGCACTGCCTGGTGTGCTCCCTCAAGACAAACAAGCCCCAAAACCTATTGGTTCTAGCCGGTGGCCATCTCCTAGAGCAGAGGGTCTCCACATTTCTACCTTGCTCGGTCATTTTGTCCTTTTGCAAAGCTTGCCTTGGAAGCCTCCGGGTCAGGCTGGGCACGCCCCTCCCGAGAGCCCCGCCCCTTATAGAGTCCAGTCCCGCCCCTTCTGGAAGCCAACCCCTGCCCCTTCTGGGAGTCAAGCCCCGCCCCTTCTGGGGGCCAACCCTTACCCCTACTGGGAGTCAAGCCCCACTCATTCTGGGAGTCAAGCCCCGCCCCTTCTGGGAGTCAAGCCCCGCCCCTTCTGGGAGTCAAGCCCCGCCCCTTCTGGGAGCCAGCCCCGCCCCTTCTGGGAGCCAACCCCCTGCCCCTTCTGGAAGCAAACTCCTGCCCCTTCTGGGAGCCAACCCCTGCCTCTTCTGGGAGCCAATCCCTATCCCTATTGGGAGTCAAGCCCCGCCCCTTCTGGGAGTCAAGCCCCTCCCCTTCTGGAAGCCAACCCCTGCCCCTTCTGGAAGTCAAGTCCCGCCCCTTCTGGGATCAGACCCCGCCCCTTCTGGGATCCAACCCCTGCCCCTTCTGGGAGCCAAGCCCAGCCCCTACTGGGAGTCAAGCCCCGCCCCTTCTGGGAGTCAAGCCCCGCCCCTTCTGGGAGTCAAGCCCCGCCCCTTCTGGGAGTCAAGCCCCGCCCCTTCTGGGAGTCAAGCCCCGCCCCTTCTGGGAGTCAAGCCCCGCCCCTTCTGGGAGCCAGCCCCGCCCCTTCTGGGAGCCAACCCCCTGCCCCTTCTGGAAGCAAACTCCTGCCCCTTCTGGGAGCCAACCCCTGCCTCTTCTGGGAGCCAATCCCTATCCCTATTGGGAGTCAAGCCCCGCCCCTTCTGGGAGTCAAGCCCCGCCCCTTCTGGGAGTCAAGCCCCGCCCCTTCTGGGAGTCAAGCCCCGCCCCTTCTGGGAGTCAAGCCCCGCCCCTTCTGGGAGCCAACCCCTGCCTCTTCTGGGAGCCAAGCCCAGCCCCTACTGGGAGTCAAGCCACGCCCATTCTGGGATCCAGCCCCGCCCCTTCTGGGATCCAGTCCCACCCCTTCTGGAAGCCAACCCCTACCCCTACTGGGAGTCAAGCCCCGCCCCTTCTGGGAGTCAAGCCCCGCCCCTTCTGGGAGTCAAGTCCCGCCCTTCTGGAAGCTAATCCCTGCCCCTTCTGGTAGCCAACCCCTGTCCCTACTGGGAGTCTAGCCCCGCCCCTTCTGGAAGTCAAGCCCCGCCCCTTCTGGAAGTCAAGCCCCGCCCCTTCTGGGAGCCAACCCCTGCCTCGCCTCTACTGGGATCAAACCCCGCCTCTTCTGGGAGTTAAGCCCCGCCCCTCTGGGAGCCAGCCCCGCCCCTTCTGGGACTCAAGCCCCGCCCCTGCCGCGAGCCGTGGCCCACGGGCTGGGGGCCTGTTTTGGACCCTCCTCAATTGTTTTCTCCGCGCGTCCGTGGCCCGAGCCTGGCGCTGGACGGGGGCTCCGTGCACGGAGAAGGGAGCACCCACGGGAGCCGGCCGGTGAGGGCAAGCAGGGAGGGAGGTCGAGAGGAGAAGGGTCCAGAGGGAAGGGGCAGGCGGGGGACAGGCCGGGCGGGGTGGGAGGGGACCCCGGGGGGGGGCTGGACCTCGGGTCGCGCGGGGCCCCGGGCCGGCGGGTTCAGCTCGAGGCCAGCACCAAGGGCCCCGCGCGCTCCGCCTGCACCGCTGGCGAGCACTGCACGTGCTGGGGGACTTAGGACCCCCAGGGACCCGGTGGGGGCTGGGGGCTGGGGGGTCCTGGAAGCACCAGCGCAGCAAAGCAGGAGGAGTGTTTGGGGGCCACCCCCGGCGGTGCTCACTCCTGGCCTCAGTGCTCGCCCCTGGCCTCGGTGCTTGCTCCTGGCCTCAGTGCTCGCTCCTGGCCTCAGTGCTCGCTCCTGGCCTCAGTGCTCGCTCCTGGGCTCAGTGCTCTCTCCTGGCCTCAGTGCTCGCTCCTGGGGGTCCTCGGGAGACCCTGTGGGGTGTATGAGCCAAACCCGCAGCTGCTTTACCCCTGTCCTGTCTGCTCTGGCCGCGCTGATCGGACACTGGCCCGCCTGGACACACACCTGGCGCCTGGAAGCTGATTCCCGGATTCCCGGGCCAGGGGCTCTGGAGACGATGGGAGATAAATGGGCCTGGCCAAGGTGGGTTCAGCTGCGGGGGGTGGGAGGGGCAGGCGTTGGCACCCGTGGGGGGCGGCTGGGATCCAGCCCCTGCTCGGCTCGGGGCGGGCCTTACCCTGGGGTCCAGCACATGCGGGATGCTCGGGTGGGAGGGAACATTGGGGTCTTGTGTGTGTGGGGGGGGTGCCAGCCGCCAACAGCTGGCTGGGTTGGCACCGAGTGATCTGGGAGTGGGGAGGTACCGGGTGTTGCGGGGGGCCTGGGAGGAAGGGGGCTTGCACCCCGAGAAGCCCCCGGCATCACCTTCCTTGCACTGCACAGTGCTCCCTGAGCACCCCCGGGAGACTCAGCGGAAAGACTTGTGACGTGTCCATCCTGCTCGGGTTCCTGGGGACGCTGGGGCGTGAGGTGCCCGGTGCCCGCCCTGAGAAGCCCGGGGGGCTTGGGGGGACCCTCGTGAGGGCCGTAGGGCTGGCGTCCCCGAGCCGGGCTGGCCGGGCGGGCACAAGCCAGGTGCCTCCGCTTGTCCCCGCGTCTGCGCTGCCGCCGTGGCGTCCCCGAGGCGCCCGTGACATTTGCGGCGTCTCAGCCCTGAGGCGGACACTCTGTCCTTTCGTCCACCCGGCCTCGGCTTCGGCGGCGGCTCCCCCAGGCCCAGTCGGAGCCTGACATTTGTTCTGGGTACAAGAGCATCATTTGCTGAGCGCGGACGCACACGCGCCCGGACTCCCCCGGGATCAGGAAGGCTGGTCCGCGCCCGCCCGGGCTCTGCGGGTCCAGGTCCTGGGGGCTGTCCCTGACCGGGGCGGGCAGGGGCCGCTGGGGGACAAGCTGGCGTGCGGGGGCCGGCAGGGTGTTGTCCGACGCAGGCTCTGTGCTGGGCTTCCTCCACGGGAAGGGGGGCCCGGTTTCTGCCGCTGGGGGGGCTCCTGGCTCGGGGGACCCCAAGCCTCGGCTCGGTGGAAGGGTGGACCCCGGAGTCGGTCGGCACTGGGGAGGGAGGGGGGGCTTGGCCGGGCCGGCCACTTCGCCTGTCTGGCAGGTGTGAGTGTGTGTGAGAGTGTGTTTGTGAGTGTGTGTATGTGTGTGAGTGTGTGTGAGAGTGTTTGTGAGTGTGTGTATGTGTGTGAGTGTGTGTGAGAGTGTGTGAGTGTGTGTATGTGTGTGAGTGTGTGTGAGAGTGTGTTTGTGAGTGTGTGTATGTGTGAGTGTGTGTGAGAGTGAGAGTGTGTGAGTGTGAGTGTGTGTGAGTGTGAGTGAGAGTGTGTTTGTGAGTGTGTGTATGCGTGTGTGTGAGTGTGTGAGTGTGAGTGTGTATGTGTGTGAGTGTGAGAGTGGGTGTGTGAGTGTGAGTGTGTGTGAGTGAGAGTGTGAGTGTGAGTGTGTTTGTGAGTGTGTGTATGTGTGTGAGTGTGTGTTTGTGAGTGTGTGTGAGTGTGTATGTATGAGCGTGTGAGTGTGCATATGTGTGTGAGTGTGTCTGTATGTGTGTGCCCGGCCACTTAACCTGCTGAGGTGGCCTGTGTTAGTGTGTGTGTGTGTGTGTGTTTGTGAGTGTGTGTGTGTGTGACAGTGTGAGAGTGTGAGTGTGTGTGTATGTGTGTGAGTGTGAGTGTGTAGTGTGTGTGAGAGTGTGTGTGTATGTGTATGTGTGTTTGTGTGTGTGTGCCCGACCACTTAACCTGCTGAGATGGCCTGTGTGAGTCTGTGTGAGTGTGTGTGAGTGTGTGTGAGTCTACAAGGGGACGGAGACAAGATGGGAGCTGGCAGGGCCAGAGAGTGAGGGAGCGCCCCCCCCGAAGCCCCCCGCCCGCCCCCGTTCCCTGCCCCCTTGTCCCGGGGACCCTATAGACAGGCCGGCCCCCCTCCCCTTCCCGCCTGTGTGGAGTTGGCCTGGGGGGTGTGTGGGGGTCCCGGGCCGCACCCACACTCCGGGACTGTGTCACGCAGCGGGAGGGGGTGCCGATGGGGTGCTCCGGACCCCCCATGTGTGTGGGGGCCAGCTGGGGTGGGGGGCTGCCGTGGCGGGGACCCTTGCGTCCCCCTTTCCCTCCCCCCTCCCCCTCGCAGCGTAAATCTCCGGCCAAGCTGTTTCTCCGGGTCCTCAAGGTAACAGGCCAGTAAAGCTGCCTGGGGCTGAGTTACTGCCGCCCCCCGCACCCCCCACAGCCCCCCAAGCCCCCCACAGCCCGCCACAGCCCAGCGCCCCGCGGGGCTCCAGGCGGCCGGGCCCTTTTTTTATGCACTTGTTCACTTGGGCATATTTTAATCCGGTCATTAAATCGCAACCTGCCGCCCTCCCGCCCAGCCTCAGACGGAGCCGATTTGTCACAGGTAACGACACCCATAAACTGGGGACGAGGGGGAGGGACCCCCGGGCCGCCTCCCCCCACCCCGTCTGCGTGAGAGTCACGCGTGGCCGCCGTGGGCTTGTCCCCGCCTGGAGCGTGCCCGGGTTCCAGCCTCTGCGTCCCCGTCACTGTGAGATCTTCGGGACCGGCCGGCGAAGGCCGCGGTCACTCCCCGTCGGGCGGGAGGTGTGAGGGGCTCCACGGCACGGGGGCTTGTGCTGTCCGGGCCGCGTCCACGGCTGACTGGCCCTGGCCAGGGACGAGATGCAGCCATGCTGCACCCCCTCTCAGCCAGCCGGGCTCCGTGAGGGGTGAGGGGTCAGGGGAGGGGCTCAGGAAGGGGCAACCGAGGCAGGAGGGACCAAGGTGGCAGCATAGGACTCGCTTTAGGGCCACCTGGGCTGAGACTGGCCACACTTGACCCGCTTGGGTTTCTCCTGCGGGCTGTGTCCGTCTGGGGGCCGTGTCCATCTGCCGTGTCGATCTATGGGCCGTGTCCACCTGGGGACCTTGTCCATCTGGGGCCATGTCTATCTGCGGGCCATATCCACCTTCAGGTTGTGTCCATCTGCAGGCCGTGTCCACCTGCCGCCGTGTCCATCTGGGGGGCCGTATTTATCTCTTGGCCGTGTCCATCTGGAGACCGTGTTCATCTGGGACCATGTCCATCTGGGGCCGTGTCCACCTTCGAGTTGTGTCCATCTGCAGGCTGTGCCCACCTGCTGCCGTGTCCACCTGGGGGCCGTGTCCATCTCTGGGCCATGTCCATCTGGGGGCCGTGTCCACATGCTGCTGTGTCCACTGTAGGCCGTGTCCATCTGGGGAACCATGTCCATCTGGGACCGTGTCCATCTGGGGCCGTGTCCTCCTTCGAGTGTGTCCATCTGCAGGCCGTGTCCACCTACTGCCATGTCCACCTGGGGGTCGTGTCCATCTGGGGACCGTGTCCATCTAGGGCCATGTCCACCTTTGAGTTGTGTCCATCTGCAGGCCGTGTCCACCTGCTGCCATGTTCATCTGGGGACCGTATTCATCTCTGGGCCGTGTCCATCTGGGGGCCGTGTCCACCTGCCACCATGTCCATCTGGGGACCGTGTCCATCTGGGACCGTGTCCACCTGCAGGCCATGACCACCGTGGGCCGTGTCCACCTTCTGCCATGTCCACCTGCGGTCGTGTCCACCTTTGGGCCGTGTCACCTGCGGGTCGTGGCGGAGGCTGCCTGGGCGCGCCCCCCCAGGTCCTCCCCCACGGGTGGCCGCGAGTCCTCGGCGGGAGAGAAGCGGCCGCCCCGTCCCGCACCCCCCCGCGGTCCCCGCGGACGCCTTGTCAGTGATTATTCCGTCTCAGGCCTGACCTTTCCATTCTAAATAACACCGCAATATCAGCGCGGCCCGGCCCGCGGCCCCTGCAGGAAATTAACTGTCTCCGTCGCGCGGCGCCCAGGAAGCCCCCAGCCGGGTTGGCGCGAGAGGAAGCCCCCACGCCTCCCCCTCGCGCTAATGCCCGTCTAAATATCACGGCCCGGGCCGCCTCCGCGTAATGAACACTCGGCTGGGCCCGCGCGGGGAAATGCCAGGGCTCGGGCGGGCCGGGCACGGGGGAAAACACACACACACACGCACACACACGCACACACACACAGACATAGACACGGACACACATGGACACACAGACAAAAGGACACACGTGCACACACAGACACATGCACACATACGTGAACACACACAGAGACAGACACACACGCACAGATGCTGACAGATACACGCACACACAAACACATGCACACACACAGACACACGCACACACACACAGACATAGACACGGACACACATGGACACACAGACAAAAGGACACACGTGCACACACACAGACATGCACACAAGACACACAGACACACGCACACATATGTGCACACACAGAGACAGACACACGCACAGATGCTGACAGATACACGCACACACAAACACATGCACACACACAGACACACACATGCACATGTACAATGGGCACACTCACGCACGTACACACACAGACACAGACATATACACACAAGACACACACAGACACATGTACACACAGATACACACACATACATGCACATACACAGAGACAGACAGATATACGCACACACAAACGCACATGCACACACAAACACATGCACACACAGACACACACATGCACACGTACAGCGGACACACTCACGCACGTACACACACAGACATATACACACAAGACACACACAGACACACGTACACACAGATACACACAGAGACAGACACACACCACAGATACAAACATACACGCACACACAAACACACATGCACACACACAGACACACACATGCACACATACAACGGACACACTCATGCACATACACACACAGACACACTCACACACAGACACATACAGACACACATGCACATGCACACACATGTACACACAAGACACACGCACACACAGATACACACAGACACATGCACATAGACACATGTACACACAAACACATGCACACACAGACACACGCACACAGTCACGCACAGAGACAGGGAGAGAGACCAGGATGCCCCTGCGGCCTGCAGTCCAGCCCGAACCCGGACAGCTCTCTCGGGCCGGGCGGGGCATTTCCTGGGGGGTTCCCGCCGGGGACAGGCCTGAGGCCTCGCACGGATTCTGGTGGGCAGATGCCATGGGGTGGCCGCCGGGCCGCTGGGCACATGCGTGTGCCGGGTGGATTGTGCAGGTGTGTGAGGTCACAGGGCCACAAGCCCAGGCCCCCAGGTCAGGGCGGGGGACAGGTCCCAGGCAGGGCCCGTGTCGCCTCTGCTGTGGACACAGCCCAGCAGGGTGGGCAGAGGAAGATCTGGGTCCGAGGGCGGGGGCAGGGCAGCCCCACAGCGGTCAGCAGGGACGGAGGGACAGTCCAGCTCCGTGCTCAGGACTGACTCCCAGCTCTGTGCTCAGAGCTGACTCCCAGCTCTGTGCTCAGGGCTGACTCCCGGCTCTGTGCTCAGGGCTGACTCCCGGCTCTGTGTTCGGGGCTGACTCCCGGCTCTGTGCTCAGGGCTGACTCCCGGCTCTGTGCTCGGGGCTGACTCCCGGCTCTGTGCTCAGGGCTGACTCCCGGCTCTGTGCTCAGGGACTCACTCCTGGCTCTGTGCTCAGGGCTGACTCCCGGCTCTGTGCTCAGGGCTGACTCCCGGCTCTGTGCTCAGGGACTCACTCCCGGCTCTGTGCTCGGGGCTGACTCCCAGCTCTGTGCTCGGGGCTGACTCCCAGCACTCTGCTCGGGGCTGACTCCCGGCTCTGTGCTCAGGGCTGACTCCTGGCTCTGTGCTCAGGGCTGACTCCCGGCTCTGTGCTCAGGGTTCACTCCTGGCAGGGCCCGGGGGAAACCTTGTAGGGTGCTCAGGGTCGAACCCTGTTCCCTGAGTGCAAGGCCAGCTCCCCCCCCCCCCCAAACTTGCTTTTAAACGAAATTTCCACGGCCCCACGTTCAGCGCCAGGCGCCTGGTGGGTCGTGCGCCCACGGTCTCGGGGTGAGGGGAGGACGCGCGCCCAGCACCCAGACGGCAGGGCAGCCCCTCCCGCGGGCTGGCGCGGGGACCCCCGGGCCTCAGCTGTGTCCGGGTTGGTTCCTCTCAGCTTCCGCCTTGCTGCCTGGATAGACAGACGGACACCGCCCCCCTCCCCCGCCGGCGCGTGTCTCTCTGTGACTCGATGGGCCCTGGGGCCCCTCCCGCCTCCCCCCTGCTCTGGAGTCGTTGCAGGATGGAGGGACTCGCAGGGGACACCATGGTTGGGGTGGGCGCAGGGCTGGCTCCGGCCACCGCCACCCCCGGGGCCCCTCCCGGGGACACATGGGAGACCGGGGGCCTCGGGACGCCCCCTCGCACCGGCCTTGGCCCCAGCGGCCAGTAAACTTGGCCCACGGGGTGGGGGACGGCCTGACCCCCGTCTCAGCCATGTCGTGGCATTGGGCGTGTGCGGGCCCGCGGCCCCGGCCCCCGCAGACGACGCCCCCCACACATGTGGGCTCCCCTTCTGCTGTGAGACGCCGGCGCCCCCGCGCCAGGCCGGGAATGGGGGTGACTTTGACCCCGCGGCCAGCTCAGGGGTGGTCCGGGCCACTCTGCCTGCGGACACCCAAGCTTTGGGGCATCATGTCTGCGCCTGAGCTCACGGCGAGGGGTCCCAGGGGTGGGGTGGGGGTCCCGGGGGTGGGGGGGAAGCTTTGGGTTCCTGGTTCCCCCCCCTCTCTCTCTTGCCCCAGGGACGCAGGGCCCGCCGGGGGCTCTCGGCCCTCCCTGACCGCTGGGGGTCTGTCCACTGCCCCACGGTCCGGGGGCCACCCCGACTCAGGGCTTTCTGCGGGAGACTGGCCCCGGCGCTGTGCCTCTGTTCTGTCCATCTGGACCCCCAGACTGTCCCCCCATGGGTCTCTGTCCCTGGCTGGCACCCACTGGCTGGCACCCACCGGCGCGGCCAGGGTCCCGTCTGTGTGGACTTTCGCTCTTTTCCTTTCTGCCTGGGGCCAGGGCTGCTCCTGGCTCAGTGCTCAGGAGTCTCTCCCAGGGGCTCTCGGGGGACCCTCCCAGATGCTGGGGGTGGAACCTGCCATTTTGTCTTGGCTAAGCCATACCAGGTGCAAACGGGCAGTGGTCATCAGTGCCTGCGGTCACTCGCCCCGGCTGGGTCTCAATGAGCCCTACCAGGTGTGCGACCCCTCCAAAGCAAAAAAAAAAACAAACCAACCAACAAACAAACAAATTCTTTGCTCTGTGCCCGGGGGAGGGGGTCCCTGAGCCCACCGGGGTGCGTGTGCCGGGCCCCCCGATCAAGCTCTCGGCCTCCGGGCTGGGGCAGGCGCCAGGCCCGGCCGTTGCCTGCGGGAACCGTCCCCGGGTCGAGGGCTCCGAATGGCCACAGTTTCCGCCGCCAGACCCTCCCGCCACCCCCAGTGGCGCCCAGTGCGCCCCTCAAAGCGGCCGGCTGCCCGGGCCTGCCGGGCGGGGGCGGGTCAGCCGGTGGCCGGGCTCCAGGCCTCCCTGCCAAGTGCTCCTTCTGTGAGGGAGAGTGATTTCCCAGCGCCCGCCGCCGCCCGGGCACTTTGCCTTGGCAATTTTCTGGTTGTCTCTTTTATCTCCTCGGGCTGACACGTTTGACAGGCCCCGGGAGAATCCTCCCTCCAGCATAATTTGCCTTTGGTCAAGTGCTACGTCCCCCGGGTCCCGGGCAGCGTTGGGGGCGGCCCCGGCCCCCCGCGGCGGGCGGGCGGCCTTATCAGTCCTCCGCACGCAGGACCCGCGGAGGGGCCGCGCTGGCCGCCGTTCAGGGCGGCTAATTAAATTAGCTATTGTTGTATCACTGATAAGGACAGTGTGGGAGCGGGGGCGTCCCCCCAGCAGTGAGGAGAGAGCCGGGGACGTGTGCGCGCGGGCGCTGGACCCGGGTCCCCTCACCGTCCCCGGCCACCTGCTCCCAGCACGACACCCCCCTCTCGGGCTTCTCCCTGCAACCCGGAGGACTTGCCAGCTCTGCTGGTCACTGCACCCCTGCATCCCAGCGTCACAGGAGCCTGTGTCCGTGCTGAAGCGTCACCTCCGCGGCTGAGAACTGCAGGAGCCCCACAGAAGGGGGGGATGGAGGGATGGATGGAAGGAAGGAAGGAAGGAAGGAAGGAAGGAAGGAAGGAAGGAAGGAAGGAAGGAAGAAGGATGGAAGGAAGGATGGAAGGAAGGATGAAAAGGAGGGAGGAAGGGAGGAAGGAAGGAGGAAGGGAGGAAGAAGGGATGAAATGGAGGGAGGAAGGAGGGAGGGAGGGAGGGAAGGACGGAGGAAGGAAGGAAGGAAGGATGGATGAAAGGGAGGGAGGAAGGGAGGAAGGAAGGATGAAAGGGAGGGAGGAAAGGAGGAAGGAAGGAGGAAGGGAGGAAGAAGGGATGAAATGGAGGGAGGAAGGAGGGAGGGAGGGAGGGAGGGAGGGAGGGAAGGACGGAGGAAGGAAGGAAGGAAGGAAGGAAGGAAGGAAGGAAGGATGGAAGGATGGATGAAAGGGAGGGAGGAAGGGAGGAAGGAAGGATGAAAGGAAGGGAGGAAGGAAGGAGGAAGGGAGGAAGAAGGGATGAAATGGAGGGAGGAAGGAGGGAGGGAGGGAGGGAAGGACAGAGGAAGGAAGGAAGGAAGGAAGGATGGAAGGATGGATGAAAGGGAGGGAGGAAGGGAGGAAGGAAGGATGAAAGGAAGGGAGGAAGGAAGGAGGAAGGGAGGAAGAAGGGATGAAATGGAGGGAGGAGGGAGGGAGGGAGGGAGGGAGGAAGGGAGGGAGGGAAGGATGGAGGGAAGGAAGGAAGGAAGGAAGGAAGGAAGGAAGGAAGGGAGGGAGAGAGGGAGGGAGGGAGGAACTGTTGGAAATCGCCCGCATTCCTGTCCCGAGCTCTCCCCGGAGATGGTCACTGCCTCCAGGAGGGCATCTTGCAGGCGCTGCCTGCAGGGAGTGGACAGGTCAGAGGGTCCCGCCGTCAGCCGGCCACCAGCGGCCTCTGCTCCTCTGGACTGCAGCCTGGGGGGTGGCGCTGGGCCCCCGCTGCCCGGGCCCCTGTGGGCCGGTTCCCGCCCAGACTCGAGGAACCGCCTCTCCGCCCCCAGCCCATGAGACGGGACCTTGGCCAGGGCCCCCGGCTGGGGACACAGTGAGCTCGGCCGCCAGGGGACGGCTCGTGTGCTGGGAGTAGCTTCCTTTCCCCGCTGTGGCCCTTCCTGCCTCACTCCCCCCACCCGGGCCTGTCCCCCTGGGTGGCCACTCACGTGTCCCTCTTGGAGCCCTGCCCGAGGGCCCCGGGGGTGTGTCACGGAGGAGGTGACCCCAAGGGGCAGCCCCCGTGGGGGCTTTTTTGGGGGTCTCACCACCCGGCGATGCACAGGGGTTGCTCCTGCCTCTGCACTCAGGAATCACCCCTGGCGGTGCTCGGGGGACCCTCTGGGATGTCGGGGATCGAACCCGGGTCGGCCGCGTGCAAGGCAAACGCCCTCCATGCTGTGCTATTGCCCGGGCCCCCAGTTCATCACTATTATTATTATTTTTTTTTTATTTTCTTTTTGGGTCCCACCCGGCGATGCTCAGGGCTGACTCCTGACTCTGCACTCAGGAATCGCTCCTGGCAGTGCTCGGGGGACCCTATGGGATGCTGGGACTCGAACCCAGGTCGGCCGCGTGCCAGGCCAACGCCCTCCCCGCTGTGCTGTCGCTCCAGCCCCCCGACTTGTGGGGGCTTTTATCCCATTGCGTGTTTTGTCTCGGGGGCCACACCTGGGGACTGACGCCCGGGACTGACTCCTCACAGTTTCGGGGTTCGAGGGCGGGGCTGAACCCGGGCAAGCGTCCTCCCGGCTCTCACCTCGCTCCGGCCCCTTTAAAGGGACGTGGGGCAGCAGAGGGCGGGCCCGGGGGTCTCGGGGGTCTCGGCCCGGCTGGGCTGGCGTCGCGGCGGAGGCGCTCGCTGGGACCTGCCACGGGACCCCAGACGGATGGGGAAACGCGTCCATCTCGGCGGCAGATGAGCCGTTTCTGCAGCGACCGGCCCGGCCGGCCCTCGCACCCCGTCCCCGGCTGGTTAGGTGCTCGCTGAGATCTGGCCAGAGGCTGGGCAGGAGAAATGGAGGCGGAGATCGGCCCATTTGACTCCCGCGTCAGCCTGATGAGGGATGCGGCCGGCGCCTGGCAGCCCGCCGGGACTCCTCCTTCCTGCCTCGGACCCCCGCCGAGCGTGCAAGGGCCCCCCCGGGCCGGGCAGCCTGGCCTGTCCTGCCCCCCAGAGTGCACCGGCTTCTGGAGGGACCCGTGCTGAATTCTTAGGGGAGGGCTGAGACCGCACTTGGCAGCAGTGCTCAGGGCTGACTCCCGGATCAGTGCTCAGGGCTGACTCCCGGATCAGTGCTCAGGGCTGACTCCCGGATCAGTGCTCAGGGATGACTCCTGGCTTAGTACTCAGGGCTGACTCCCGGCTCTGTGCTCACAGCTGACTCCCGGCTCAGTGCTCAGGGCTGACTCCCAGCTCTGTACTCACAGCTGACTCCCAGATCTGTGCTCAGGGCTGACTCCCGGTTCTGTGCTCAGGGCTGACTCCCAGTTCTGTGCTCAGGGCTGACTCCTGGATCAGTGTTCAGTGCTGACTCCCGGCTCAGTGCTCAGGGCTGACTCTGTCTCAGGACTGACTCCTGGCTCTGTGCTCATGACTCACTCCCTCTCAGTACTCAGGGCTGACTCCCAGCTCTGTGCTCACGGCTGACTCCCAACTCTGTGCTCAGGGATGACTCCAGCTCAGTGCTCAGGGATGACTCCCGGCTCAGTCCTCAGGGCTGACTCCCGTCTCAGTGCTCAGGGCTGACTCTGTCTCAGGACTGACTCCTGGCTCTGTGCTCATGACTCACTCCCTCTCAGTACTCAGGGCTGACTCCTAGCTCTGTGCTTAGGGCTGACTCCCAGTTCTATCCTCAGGGCTGACTCCAGCCTCAGTGCTCAGGGCTGACTCCCAGCTCTGTGCTCGTGACTCATTCCTGACTCAGTGCTCAGGGCAGACTCCCGGCTCTGTGCTCAGGTGTTCCTGTGTGGTGCCGGGGATCAAGCTGTGAGACGCTCATTGCTGAGCGGGACACAGAGAGTGGAGCGAGGGGCCGACCTCAGCGCCCTGGAATCTTCCTCCACCCCCGACCCCACCCCGGGGAGCTCAGCAGAGCCCGGGAGAATCATGGTGTCGTGGGCAGCCCCCGGGTGTTATTTGTCCATTATTGGGGGGACCTTAGGGACCGCTGGGCCGACTGGGTGCAAGGGGTGTGGGTTACGGGCACCCCCGCGCGGCCCCCACCTTGGGGCCGGCTTCCGGTCCTTATGGGAGTCCGAACCACTGTCCACTGTGCTGCTTGGGGTCAGGACTGGCCGGGCGGCCACCGGGAGGCCCATGCAGGGTGTGGGGTGTTTGTCGCCGATCTTGGAACTGACTAACCCTGGACTCCGGGTGCCCAGCTCAGCGTCCTGCCCTCCCAGGGCTCGCGGGCACCTCGGGTCAGTCCTGCTGCCCACACTGGACACATCGGCACCTCCGTTCCATCCGCGCTTGACTCGGCCCCGGGGGCCCGGGGCCACGGTGGGGTTGTACCTCCCTCGGTGATGAGCGGGTGTGAGTCTGCGTCCAGCCGGGAGGGGACAGCCAGGCGCTGCCCAGCGGGCGGGAGGGAGAAGCCGGAAGCCCCTTCTGTCCCGGGTGCCAGACCCGCGTCACGCGCCCCTACCCAGGCCCTGGGTCGCTCGTGGCCGTGTCCACTCTGGGCAGTGTGCTGGGGACTGCGGTGGCCACAGAGACCGTGGCTCCGGCAGGGCTGCAGGCACAGGGAGTGTGATACAGGGCGTGGGGGGACCCCGCGCTGCCCTGTCCGCCCGTGGGATGTTCCTGGTGGTCGGGGACGACTTTGCAGCCCCCCAGCTCAGATAGGCCCCCCCCACCTTTGGGGACCCCCGTGGTCGAGTCTGAAAAAGAACCAGAGGCCGCGGTCGTGGGGGCCGCCTTGTGTGTACCCAGAGGAGATGATCTCACGGGAGAAGGAGGGGTTGGAGGGTGACATGGTGGGGTGGGGTGGGGGGCTGCTGGCGTGTACTTGTGTGTGCTGTGTGTGCGTGTGTCCATGCAGGTCTTGTGTCCTGCACATGGGGGCTGCATTTATCCTGCCAGGGGCTCAGAGGGGAGTCTCTCTCTGCGTGTGTGTGCACATGTGCATGTATGTGTGCGTGTGTGTGTGTGTGTGTGTCTCAGGGTGTCCAGGACAGTCCTTGTGTGTGTGTGTGTGTGCGTGCGCGCGTGTGTGTACATGTGTACATGTGCCTCAGGGTCTGGGATAGTCCCTGTCTGTGTGTGCCTGTGTGTGCGTGTGTGCGTGTGTGTGTCTTGGGGTGCCCAGGACAGTTCCTGCATGCGTGGGTGTGCTTGTGTGTGTGTGTGTCTCAGGGTGTCCAGGACAGTCCTTGTGTGTGTGTGTGTGTGCGCGCGTGTGTGTACATGTGTACATGTGTCTCAGGGTCTGGGATAGTCCCTGTGTGTGTGTGCGTGTGCGTGTGTGTGTGTGTGCATGTCTTGGGGTGCCCAGGACAGTTCCTGCATGCGTGGGTGTGCTTGTGTGTGTGTGTGTGCGTGTGTCAGGGTGCCCAGGACAGTCTGTGTGTGCATGTGCGTGTGCGTGTGTGTGTGTGTGCGCGCATGTGTGTGTACATGTGTACATGTGTCTCAGGGTCTGGGATAATCCCTGTGTGTGTGTGCCTGTGTGTGTGTGTGTGTGCATGTGTGTGTGTGTGTGCATGTCTTGGGGTGCCCAGGACAGTTCCTGCATGTGTGGGTGTGCTTGTGTGTGTGTGTGCGTGTGTCAGGGTGCCCAGGACAGTCTGTGTGTGTGCGTGTGTGTGTGCGTGTGTGTGTGTATGCGCCTGTGTATTGGGTGCCCAGGGCAGTCCCGTGCGAGGCGTCCCCTGACGTGCTCTGCCGGCCACTGTCCCGCCGTCCCCACGGTTCCTGGGGCGCTGACGCCCCCTGCTGGCAGGAGCCGGGATTGCAGCGCGCCCTGCGCCTCCCAGCCCAGGCTTCCTGCCCTGTCCTGCAGGGCAGCGGCTCTTGGCCGTGGGTCCGAGTGGGAGCCCAGGTACTGCTGGGGCGTCTGGGGGCCCGTCCCCGCTGCTGGAGGACGGATCTCGGGGCAAGCGCGGTGGAGACGTGTAGCCCGATGGCCCTGCAACTGCCCGGGGACACGACGGCCGGACGGGTCTGCAGAGCCGTGCATTGAGGCCGGATGAGTCGGCCGATCTGGCCTTTGTGCGTGCGAGTGTGAATGTGCATATGTGCGTGCACACGTGTATGTGTGTACACGTCTCTGTGTGTCTGCGTGCGTGTGTGCATGTCTGCGTGTATCTGTGTGTGCCCGTGTGCATGTCTGTGCGTGTGAATGTCTCTGTGTGTGCATGTGTGTGCATGTCTTGTGTGCATGTGTCTGTCTCTGAGTGTGTCTGTGTGCCTGTGTGCGTGTGAATGTGTGTGCGTGTGTGTCTGCGTGCATGTGTATGCGTGTAGCTGCATGTCTGTGTGCGTTTGTGTCTTGTATGTGTGGGCATGTGTCTGTGTGTTTATGTGTCCATCTGTATGTGTGTCTGTGTGTGCATGTGTATGTGTGTACCTGTGTCCATGTGCATATGCGTGTACGTGTGTGGAATGAGGTGGTTTAGAGAGCTGGGGGTGGGAAGGGGAGCGGCGTGGGCTGGGGCGACCACCTGGGCGTCTCCAGAGCGGACGTGGGCAGACAGGGGAGCACGGGGAGCCCCCGTGAGCGGGACCCGCATGCAGAGCTCAGGCTCTTGCCTCTGAGTGAGGGAAACGGATTGGGCAGCCGTGCCCGGGGCGGGGCGGGACCTGGCGGTGGGTGTTGGCCTGCGTGCGCCCGGCGGTGCTGGGGGGGTGGATCTGAGGGGCCGGGCTCCAACTCGGGGGCCCTGGCCTGGGTGGCGCCGGCCTCCTCAGCAGACCCCCTGTTTGTGGCTTAATCGAGGCGGATTTTACTGGGGGTGTGACCACTGGGCGAAGCATCTGGGGGTCTCTGGAGCCACCGCAGCCAAGGGGTGGGCTGGCAGGTCCCCTCGCGCGCTCGGTCTCCATCCCGGGGGCTGCCCCGACGGGGGTCCTGCCCAGCGCCCACCGCCCCGCAGTAGGGCCGGCCTCGTTCTATTCCTGGCTGCTTCCTGTCAGCCAGCACCGTGCACGGCCAGACCTCGGGGCCCCCAGGGCCACGCACGGGTGTCAGGGACCGGGCTCGGGCCCCCGACCCTGAGCTGCTCTGCCCCGGCCCTACAGTTTTGGAGGGAGCGGGAGGGTTTCTGGCGTCACAGCTGTTGGGAAGCTTGAGCGAGGGTCCATTTTGGCCAAGGTGGCCTCCTGCCCCGAGGGGCTGCGACGTGGGTCATGTTGGGAGAGGAGGTTGCCCGTCCCTGGTGGATCGTGGGGCAGGCTGGCCACCTCGGGGGTGGGGGGGCTCTGTCTGACGCTCCCAGTGGGGCAGCCCGGGAGGGGCTTGGGGGGCAGCTCATGGAGGGTCTGGTGGCCGGAGCAGGGCCATGCAGGTAACTGCGTCCCCCCAAACCGCCGACGGCTCTCTGTGCATGTGGACCATGATCTGCCACCAAGCCCATCTGTCTCTCGGAGAGTTTCATGGGCGGGGGGAAGGGGGTGGTCCAGGCTCACGGGCTCAGACTCACGACCCTCGTAAAGGGGAGCAGGGCCCGGAGCCCCCCTGCTCTGCTCTCGGCCCCCCTCCCCAGACCCGCACTCCTGCAGGGACCGAGTGGGCACCTTCCCGGGCCCCCGGCACGGTCCCTCGCTGGGCCCTCAACCGCCGCCCTCTGCGTAGTGACCCGAGCTCCTCTCGGATGGTCAGTGTCCCCCCAGAAGCATCGGGGGCCACACGGTCCTTGCCCCCGGGCCCCTCCCGAGTGTAGCCGAGCACCCCAGGCATAGGAAGCACCCCAGGAAATGCCTTAGATCATCACCGGGGCCCCTTCTCGCTCCTTCTGGGAGACCACGCACATCCCCTCTGGGGGGACCGGGGTGAGTGAGGGTCTGTGATGCCACCTTCCCCCACAGCCACCGCGACTCAGGGTCACGCACCTCAGTCTGTGCAGAGCGCGGGGTCCCCTCCCCCCGAAACTGCTCCCCCAGCCTCCGTGGCCCTGTCTGCGGGACCCCTGTATCCCTGGGCATTCTTCAGCACTGCGGGAGCCAGTCCAAGCCCTGGCCAGCGAGCCCAGTATGGGAGTGGTTCCGGGTTCCAGAAACTTCTCTCTGAAAGCACCTCGTGGAGCTGGGGGTGGGCCTGGGGGGAGGCTCCCGATGCCAAAGTGGAACTCAGAGCCTCGCATGTGGCAGGCGTGTACTCGGCCGCTCACGCTCCAGCCCGCTTTCCTCGTTGGTTGACTGACGGCCAGGTGTGAGGGCTGGTGCTTCTGCAGCCGCTCTGAGCCACGAGGTGAGCCCGACGGAGGCTCTGAGTCCAGCGATGGCCGAGAGGGATGAGGGTTGCTCGCTGTCCTGGGAGCTGGGGCCGGTGTCCTGTCCACCCTGGACAGCGTGTCCAGGGGAGAAATCGTAGTTCCAGCCAAGGGCGTTGTGTGCAGTGATGACCAAGGACTTTCCACGGACGGACAGACGGCGCCTCCCCCGTAGTGGCCCACGGGCTGGAGCCAGGGCGAAGACCCCAGAGGGCGGCCACCCAGGCAAGAGTTCTGTGCCCCGAGGCCCAGGGAGAAGGGCCCGGAACCCGCCCTGACTCCTTCCTCTGTCGCTGCAGCTCTGGGCCCCGGCATGGATGCAGGGGCCACGCCAGGCCCCCGCCCGGCGGCCCCTGCCCCCCACACACCCAGACCCCAGGCCGGATGCTCGCGGTGTCAGACACGGAGGTCTGGGTGTCAGGAGCTCCTGCTGATGGCGCGGATGCGGTTTCTGGCTCCCCCTCAGGCGGCCAGAGAAGAACATCCACCTGGGTACATGCGTGTGCGTGCACATGTATGTATGCGTGCGTACACATGTGTGTATGCATGTGTGTGCACATGTGTGTATGCGTGTGTGCACATGTGTGTATGTGTGTGCGTGCACATGTGTGTATGCGTGTGCATGCACATGTGTGTATGCGTGTGCATGCACATGTGTGTGTGCGTGTGCGTGCGCATGTGTGTATGCGTGTGCGTGTGCATGTGTGTATGTGTGTGCGTGCACATGTGTGTATGCGTGCGTGTGCATGTGTGTATGTGTGCGTGTGCATGTGTGTATGTGTGTGCGTGCGCATGTGTGTATGCGTGCGTGTGCATGTGTGTATGCGACTGCAGCATGTGTGTGTGTGGTGTGCATGGGCGTGTGTGCAGCGTGCATGCATGTGCATATGGGTATGCTTCTGTGTGCATGGCGTGCGTGAGGCATGTGTGTGGTGTGTGCATCTGTGTGCATGTGTGAGTACATGCATGTGTGGTGTGTGTTGTGCATGTGTGTGCATGAGTCTTTGTGGCATGCATGTGCGTGCACATGTGTACTGTGTGTAGTGTGTACTTCTGTGTGCATGGCGTGTGTGCAGCATGTGCATGGTGTGTGCATGCGTGTATGTTGTGTGTTGTGCACGTGTGTGCTCGTGTGTGGCATGCATGAGCGCGCACATGTGTGCTATGTGTGTGGCGTGTGCATATGTGTGCTTCTGTGTACATGGCGTGTGTGTGGCATGCATGTGGCGTGTGCATCTGTGTGCATGTGTGAGTACATGCATGTGTGTTGTGTGTTGTGCACGTGTGTGCTTGTGTGTGGCATGTGTACATGTGTGCTTCTGTGTACATGGTGTGTGTGGCATGCATGTGGCGTGTGCATCTGCGTGCATGTGTGCGTGCATGTGTGCGTGCATGTGTGTGTGTGTCCTCTGCCTGGCTGGGGGCTTCTCTGCTCGCTGAGTTGGCTGAGTCAGACACTGCTCAGGTGGGGTGAAGGGCGGCTGGTGACCACCTCCAGCCTGGCCAGGGCAAATAGGGGGCTGGGGAGAGAGCACAGAGGGGGCGCGCCTTGCAGCCACTGACCACGGGGCATTGGCGGGAGTGACCCCTGAGCACAGCGGGGTGAGCTGTGAGCACTTCACGGTGAGTCTGGAGCACTGCAGGGCGAGCCTTGAGCACTGTAAGGTGAGCCAACACCCACTCGAACCGTCTGAGCTGTGTGACCGTGTGCACACACTGTCCCAAGGGGCGCCCCAAATCCAGCTCCCCGCCCTGGAGACCCCCATCGCGGGCGCGTTGGGGGGAGACGCGTCTGCTGGGGACACTGGGCCGGGGTTTCCTTCTGCCGCTGCTGGGGCTGGCGGAACATCCTAGAGTGTCGCGTGTGTAGCCACCTCCCTGCCCCCCACCGCCGGACCCCCGAGCGAGCCACCTCTGGCCTGGCCTTGCGCGTGTCCCTTGCGGTGCCCCTGGGGCCGTGGGGGCCGGCCGTGCTCCTGGCGGCATCTGCTGAGTCCGCCTGGGCGTCCCCGACTCCGGCTCGTTAATAAACGTCCAGTTCACTCGCCCGTGGGGGCTCGGCGGGACGGGCGGGTGGAGCCGTCACCGTCCGCGCGTCTCCGGGATGAAACGTTTCCCTCTGTGGTGACGCCGGCACACCTGGCCGGGCGCAGGGGACCGGCAGCTGCTCTCGTCCGCCCGTCGTCTGTCCCGGGGCCTCCCTCAGTCCAGCCTGCAGGAAGGGCCCCTCCCCTCCCCGCGTCCCCTCTGCCTTAGCGTGACCCCCTGGCTGACGGGGGGGTACCAGGGCACATCAGAGGCACCGGGCACCCTGTTCGCCCATGCCAGCCCTGCCCGGGTCCCGGCATCGGTGGAGAAACGTCACAGCCCCCTCAGGTCCGACCCCACTGCCCGCCCTGTCCAGAGAAGGGGCTCCCGGGGACCAGCCCCACAGTCCTGCCGAGGGGGCCGGGTGGGGCTCGCTGTTCTTTCCTGCGTTGGTCTCCAGCGCGTCCCTCCTCCAGCCTGGCCTGAATGGGCCCGTGATTCCATCAAGGTCACAGGACCTGCTCGTGTGTCTGTATGTGTCTGCATGTGCACGTGTGTGTGCATGTGCGTGCATGCGTGTATGCGTGTGTACATGTGTTTGTGTGTCTGTGTGTGCATGTGTGTGCATGTGTGTGCGTGTCTATGTGTGCATGTGTGTGCATGTGTGTGCATGTGTGTGCGTGCGTGCATGCATGTGTACATGTGTGTGCATGTGTGAATGTGTGTGCATGTGTACATGTGTTTGCGTGTGTGCGCATGTGCACATGTGTTTGCGTGTCTATGTGTGCATGTGTGTGCATGCGTGCATGCATGTGTACATGTGTGTGCATGTGTGAATGTGTGTGCATGTGTACATGTGTTTGCGTGCCTGTGTGTGCATGTGTGTATGTGTGTACATGTGTTTGCATGTGTGTGCATGTGCATGTGTGTACATGTGTTTGCGTGTGTGTGCGTGTGCATGTGTGTACACGTGTTTGCGTGTGTTCATGTGCATGTGTGCGCGTGCATGTGTATACATGTGTGTGAGCGTGCACGTGTTGTGTGTGCATGTGTGTGCGTGCGTGTATGTGTGTACATGTGTTTGCATGTGTGCATGTGTGTGCATGTGTACATGTGTTCATGTGTCTGCGTGTGCATGTGTGTGCGTGCGTTTATGCATGTGTACATGTGTTTGCATGTGTGCATGTGTGCATGTGTTTGCGTGTCTGCGTGTGCGTGTGTGTGCATGTGTGTGCGTGTGTACATGTGTTTGCATGTGTGTGCATGTGCATGTGTGTACATATGTTTGCATGTGTGTGCATGTGCATGTGTGTACATGTGTTTGCGTGTGTGTGCGTGTGCATGTGTGTACACGTGTTTGCGTGTGTTCATGTGCATGTGTGTGCGTGCATGTGTATACATGTGTGTGAGCATGCACGTGTTGTGTGTGCGTGCATGTGTGCACGTATATATGCATGTGCACACGTGTGTGTATGTACATGTGTGTGTGCACGTGAGTGTGAGAGTGCGTGTGTCTTTAGACGGACAGCTACTCGGGCCCCTGGGCTGAGTCTGCCTCTGTCCAGCGGGGGTGGCCAGTGCCCGCAGGTCTGCCGTGGCCCTGAGCCCCGGGAGGCTGTGAGGGTGGACGGACCCCCTCACGGCCACACGCTGTGTCTCGGGCTGGGGGCGCAGAGCACACGGGGCTGAGCGGAGACTCAATGCCCCAGAAGCCAGCAGCCGGCAGCGCCCCAAGCTCACTCCTCCCTGGGACCTGATGCAGCCGGGTCCCCTGCTCCCCAGGGAAGGGCACACACCAGCGGGTGGGACGCGTCCCATCACCCATGGGAGGCTCCAGGCCAAGCCTCTGACCCTGCGTCCTTCCACACCCGTCAGATTTGTTTTTTGAGGGCCACACCCGGAGTTGCTCAGGGGCCCATCCAGGGCCTGCTCAGGGGACCTCGCGGGGTGTGGGGGGTCAGGGCGGGGCCGGCCCGACGCTCTCGGGGGCAGGGGAATTCGCGGTGGGGGTGGGGGGCACTGTGGAGCGAGGCTGGGACACCCCCAGAAATTGTCTCGCCTCGTCCCCTCCCAGGGCTTCATCCGGACGCAGGACGTGGGGCCACACCTCTGGTTCCTGGAACCCCGTCTCCCCCACCCTCTGCAAAGCCACCCAACCAAGGCGAGAGCTGGGGTCCAGGCTCCTGGCCGGCCGGCGATCCCCTCCCGAGTGCCCGCTTTGTTCGTGGGTTCGGTCCCCGACACCCCCTGGAAGGACCCCCGCCCCCCCCACTGCCCTTCTCCTTCGTTCCGTTCTTCTTTTCTCTCTCAGGCGTTCGGGCCCCATCCCTGGTGGTCACGGGAGTTGGTGGGGTTGGTGGACGCCAGACGCTGTGAGTTGCCAGACCCCGGGGGTGGAGGCGCGGGGAGAGGGGCCGCCCCATGGGGAATGCGGCGTGCTGGCTAAGTGCCCTAACCACTGGGCTCTCTGCCCTTGCAGCCCCCCAGTGTGGGAGGGGGGTCCCGGGGTGGGGGCGGGCCCTGCTCAAGCCCTATTCATCAGCCTCTATTGTCTGCCAGCCCCGAGGGTGCCCGATAGCAGCGCTCAGGGCCCCTTAGTGTCCTGGTGGCACTTGGCCTTGTGTGATTATCAGCGGCAGCTGGAGCAAGAGACCGTGGGGGGCCGCCCGGTGTCCAGAGGCCACTGGCCTGGGAAACGAGCCCCCAGAACCAGGGTCTGGCCAGCAGCCAACGGCCACTTGATCAAGGGAGGCTGCATCATAGGCGGCAGTGGAGCATGGGGGGCAGCGGCCAGCAGGGGCCGGGCACATGCGGGGGGTGGGGTCTGTCTCCCCATCAGGCCTGGCCCGTCCCGCCATTCCCTGCATGGGGGGCTGAGTACTGAAACAGCCTCCAGCTTTTTGGGTCCCACCCGGCGATGCTCAGGGCTGACTCCCGGCTCTGCACTCAGGACTCACTCCTGGCGGTGCTCAGGGGACCCTATGGGATGCTGGGATCGAACCTGTGTTGGCCATGTTGGCTGCGTGCAAGTCAAATTATTATTATTATTACAGAGCCTAGAAAACTACCCAGGGCATATTCGATATGCTGAAAACAGTAACAATAATGGGCCTCATTCCCCCTGACCCTGGAAGAGCCTCCAAGACGCCATTGGGCTGGGGCTGGAGCCATAGCACAGCGGGGAGGGCGTTTGCCTTGCATGTGGCCGACCCGGGTTCGATCCCCGGCATCCCATAGGGTCCCCCGAGCACCGCCAGGAGAGATTCCTGAGCGCAGAGCCAGGAGGAACCCCTGTGCATTGCCAGGTGTGACCCAAAAAGCAAAAAAAAAAAAAAATGCATGGGCTACACTAGCATGCAACAGGGACGAATGGAGACGTTACTGGCGCCTGCTCGAGCAAATTGATGATCAATGGGATGATAAATGACAAGTGATGATGATGATGATTTTACTTTCTGTAAAATCGCGGGGTGTGGTCCCAGCCTGCCCTGGGTGTGTACTGTCCACAGCTCACGTAAGTACACACGTGGGTGTGTTTCATTTGTGACCTGTTCTAATATTTGCTCTGGGGGGTCATCACACACACCAGTGCTCGGGGCTGACTCCTGGCTCTGCTCTCGGGGGACCCCATGGGGTGTCGGGGACGGAACCGGGTCTGCCGCACGCCAGGCCAGCCCCCTCCCCACGGTAACGTCTCTCTGGCCACATCGTTTCCAGAAATTTTCCTTATTCCTCTCCTTCCCCGTTTTCTTACTGTCATGATGCCCGGGGGGTCCGGGTGGGGGGTGTGAGCTGCTTCCTGCACCGGTGCTCACACTCACACGTGCTCACACATAGTCACATACACAAACACACGTACATGCACGCTTAATCACGCACACATTCACAGTCGCACACACGTGCTCACGACTCACACAGTCACACGCCCATGCTCACCATCCTTCACGGACACATGAACAGCCACACACATTTACATATGGTCACACGCAGGCTCTCTCACACACACAGGACAGAGACCAGCCTCACCCTTGCCCCCAGCCCTCACCATGCACATGCAGGGACTTTTTTTTCTTTTTGGGTCCCACCCGGCGATGCTCAGGGGTCACTCCTGGCTCTGCACTCAGGAGTTACTCCTGGCGGTGCTCGGGGGACCCTATGGGATGCCGGGGATCGAACCCGGGTCGGCCGCGTGCCAGGCAAACGCCCTCCCCGCTGTGCTGTCGCTCCAGCCCCCGAAAGAGGCTTCTTGAGGCCCAGCCGGACCCAGGAGCCCGCAGCCTGGGGTCCCTGGCTCGGGGTACAGCCCTCCCAGCCTGAGCCCTGTCGGGGACCCCCACCCACCCCCACCCACGGGTGCCCTTCCTGGGAACGGAGGCCAGAGGCTGGCTGCGTTCTGCGATTTGCCGCTGAGATAAACGCTAATTAGTTTTCAATTCCCATCAGGTACCCCTGACAGGGAGATTTGTTAAGTCAGCACCGAGAGCTGGGCGCTCGGACAGCCGGCGGGGAGGGGCGCGGACCGGCCCCTGCAAGGTGGGGGTCGGTGGCTGCGGGGCTCGGGGCCCAGAGGGGCCTCGCGTGGTGCCCGGCACCCAGGGACCCCCGGCCAGCCCCGACGCTCCAGCCGGAAAGCCCCCCAATGCCCGTTTCCTCCCCCACCCCAGTGGGGGTCACTCGGCCCTGCAGGCCAGCGGGGTCTGGGGGAGCAGGCGCCCGCCTTCTGCCCGCTTGCGCCAAAGCCCCGCCCACTAAAGCCGGGACCCCGGGACCCCCGGAACCGGGCGGTCAGTACGGGCTGCTGGCCGCGGCCCTCGGACCCGCCCTGGTCAGTGCAGTTGGGGGCGTTGGTGGATCCCCCCAGGCGCCTGTGACCACTCCCACCCCCCTCCAGGAGCTGCGGGGCCAGACACGCTCAACACAAAGACAGGACCAGGGGCTCACACAGGCCGGGGGGCAGCGGGCAGGGGAGCATCAGGTGCAGAGAAGAAGGTGAAGGGGCAAACCTGGACAGGGAGGGAGGAAGCCCCGAGGGTTGGCCCCGAAGCCCAGGAGGCGACCCCTTTCCACTGCTCGGGGACTCACCCAGCAGTGCTCGGGGCTGACTCCCGGCTCTGTGCTCAGGGCTGACTCCTGGCTCTGTGCTCAGGGTTCACTCCCGGCTCTGTGCTCAGGGCTGACTCCCGGCTCTGTGCTCAGGGCTGACTCCTGGCTCTGTGCTCGGGGCTCATTCCTGGTTCTGCTCACGGTTCACTCCTGGCTCTGTGCTCAGGCCTGACTCCTCACTCTGTGCTCAGGGCTGATTCCTGACTCTGTCCCCAGGGATGACTCCTGGCTCTGCGCTCAGGGCTGACTCCTCACTCTGTGCTCAGGGCTAATTCCTGACTCTGTGCTCAGGGCTGACTCCCAACTCTGTGCTCAGGGCTGACTCCTGGCTCTGCGCTCAGGGCTGACTCCTCACTCTGTGCTCAGGGCTGACTCCTGGCTCTGCGCTCAGGGCTGACTCCTCACTCTGTGCTCAGGGCTGATTCCTCACTCTGTGCTCAGGACTAATTCCTGACTCTGGGCTCAGGGCTGACTCCTGGCTCTGTGCTCAGGGTTCACTCCTGGCTCTGTGCTCAGGA
>NW_026606184.1:1297500-1300000 GCF_029834395.1 Sorex fumeus
GCCGGGCGGGCGCTGACTCGCTGGCCGGGGTCTCCCGCCCCCACAGGCGACGAGACGCCTCCCCTGCCGCTCGGGAACGGCCTTTGGCGTCCGGCGCCTGAGGTCAGCGTCCAGGGACACTCGGCGCCCGGGAGGACGCCAGTCGGGGCTCCCGGGGCGGCCAGAAGCGCACGAGTCCGAGCCCCCTCCGGGCAGGGGGCAGCGGTTGGCGCGGCCACACTTAACCCGCAAGCGTGGGGAACCAGCGGTCGTGAAACCGATCATTAAAATGATTACCGAAAGTCAAATTGATTATCAGGGGATCAATACGACGATCGTTAAAATGAAATACGAAGTTTCCACTTCCAGCCGCACATTCCTTTGTCCCTGGAGCAGAGGGGACGGGAGAGGCATTCGCCACCAGAGCCGCCGCTCGGCAGGGGCCCAGCCCGGACCCCGCGCTGTGTGTGGCCCCGAGCACAGAGCCAGGAGTCGCCCGAGCATTGCCGGGTCCGGCCCCAACCCCCCAAGATGGATTTACTGCAATAATCCGGTACACAGAAATTCGGTGTGCAAAGTATTTCCTGGTGTTTGGGTCATGACTGGTGATGCTCAGAGCTCTGTGCTCAGGGCTGACTCCCAGCTCTGTGCTCGGGGCTCACTCCTGACTCTGTGCTCAGGGCTCATTCCCTGCTCAGTGCTCAGGGTTCACTCCTGGCTCAGTGCTCAGGGATGACTCCTGGCTCTGTGCTCAGGGCTCACTCCCAGCTCAGTGCTCAGGGATGACTCCAGGCTCTCTACTCAGGGCTGACTCCCGGCTCTGTGCTCGGGGCTCACTCCTGGCTTTGTGCTCAGGGCTCATTCCCTGCTCAGTGCTCAGGGTTCACTCCCGGCTCAGTGCTCAGGGATGACTCCTGGCTCTGTGCTCAGGGCTCACTCCCTGCTCAGTGCTCAGGGCTCATTCCCTACTCAGTGCTCAGGGCTCACTCCTGGCGCTGTGCTCAGGGATCACTCCCTGCTCAGTGCTCAGGGATGACTCCCGGCTCTGTGCTCAGGGCTCACTCCCAGCTCAGTGCTCAGGGATGACTCCTGGCTCTGTGCTCAGGGATCACTCCCGGCTCTGTGCTCAGGGCTCACTCCCTGCTCAGTGCTCAGGGCTGACTCCTGGCTCTGTGCTCAGGGCTCATTCCCTGCTCAGTGCTCAGGGTTCACTCCAAGCTCAGTGCTCAGGGATGACTCCAGGCTCTCTACTCAGGGCTGACTCCTGACTCTGTGCTCAGGGCTCATTCCCTACTCAGTGCTCAGGGCTCACTCCTGGTGCTGTGCTCAGGGATCACTCCCTGCTCAGTGCTCAGGGTTCACTCCCAGCTCAGTGCTCAGGGCTGACTCCCGGCTCGGTGCTCAGGGCTGACTCCCGGCTCTGTGCTCAAGGTCACTCCCAACTGTGTGCTCAGGGCTCACTCCCGGCTCTGTGCTCGAGAGCCACTCCTGATGGTGCTCGGGGGACCTTAGGGATGCCCAGGCTGGAAGCCAGGCCGGCCCCAGGACAGACACGCGTCTCAGCCCCAGCCCTGGACACAGCTGCTCACACAAACGGACCGGCTCCACCCGGCCTGGCTGAACCCAGAGGCCCCAAACGGCTCCTTCCGGCTGAGACCCAGATGCCCACAGACCGCCCCGAGAGCCCCCTTCCCTGCGTGCGGGGCAGAGGGTCCGGCCCTTCTCCCCCGTCACGCCCAGTTGCCCTGGGGGCTCCCCTCGACCCTGTCCCCCCTCAGGCAGTGGACAGGGCCTGGGACGGGCTGCGGCCCTTCCCGTGTCGGAGGCCCTGGCCAGCGTCTGCAGACCACTTGGCCTTCATCACCCAGCCCGTCCCCTCCAGGAACACTGTCAGGGGCCTGAAGGGAAGACAAAGGCAGGGCACTGGCCTGGCCAAGCGGCTGTCCCGGGTTCGATCCCTGGCAGTGCCCCTGAGGGCCCTGGAGTGAGCTCCAAGCAAGAGCCAGGAGTCAGCCCTGAGCACAGAGCCAGGAGTCAGCCCTGAGCACTGAGCTGGGAGCCAGCCCTGAGCACTGAGCCGGGAGTCAGTCCTGAGCACAGAGATGGGAGTCAGCCCTGAGCACAGAGCCGGGAGTCAGCCCTGAGCACAGAGCCGGGAGTCAGCCCTGAGCACAGAGCCAAGAGTCAGTCCTGAGCACAGAGCCTGGAGTCAGCCCTGAGCACAGAGCCAAGAGTCAGTCCTGAGCACAGAGCCGGGAGTCAGCCCTGAGCACAGAGCCAGGAGTCAGCCCTGAGCACAGAGCTGGGAGCAAGCCCCAAGCACCGCCAAGGTGGGCCAGACACTCTCACACCCCAAGAAAAAAATGAAGAAAGGAGCGAGTGCATGGTGTGAGACTGACTGCGTGTTCAGTCATTCATACGTGTGTGTAGGGGGGGGGGGCTTTTCATCGCAACCCCCCAGGGCAGTGCTCAGACCCTGCCTGAGTCCCGGGCACGGCGAGAGGCAGGAGCAGGTTAAACG
>NW_026606184.1:1305000-1320000 GCF_029834395.1 Sorex fumeus
TGCACTCATACACACACTTGCATGCACATAGACATACACACATGCAGACACACATGCAGACACACATACACACACGCACGCACATACGTGCACGTATGAGACACATTCGCACATACACAGCACACTTGCACGCACTCAGACAGAGACACACTTGCACGCACACAGACACACTTGCACACACACTTGGACGCACATAGACATACACACACTTGCATGCATGCAGACACACATACACACATGCACGCACGCACACACGTGCGCATATGAGACACACTTGCACGCATGCACACACAAACACGCAGACATACACACGCACACTTGCACACACGCACACACATACTTGCACGCATGCAGACACACTTGCATTCAGACACACACTTGCACACACATAGACATACACACACTTGCACGCATGCAAACACATGTACACACACTTACATGCATGCATACACGTGCACATACGAGACACACTTGCATGAAGACACACAGTTGCACGCATGCAAACACACATACACACAGTTACATGCACGCACGTACGAGACACACTTGCACGCAGACACAGACACACTTGCACGCACATACTTGCATGCACGCAGACACTCATGCACGTAGACACACACTTGCACGCATGCAAACACATACACACTTACATGCACACATGCACACACATGCATGTATGAGACACACTTGAATGTACACAGACACACTTGCACGCACGCAGACACACACTTGCACGCACGCAGACACACACTTGCACGTACGCAGACACACACTTGCACGCACGCAGACACACACACACACTTGCACGCATGCAGACACACACTTGCACGCACGCCTTCCTGTGCACGCTTGGGTCCCGCCCACTCGCTCTCTGGACGTTCTGCACCAAGAAAAAACATTTCCCAGAGTTTCATTCCACACGGAGGCCTCTGGGCTGGGGAGATGGAGCCAAGGACCGGGATGCACGTGAGGGTCCCCAGGATTCGGGCCCCGCCCCTCACCTTGCCCCCGAGCCTAGAACCTTCTGGCGTCAGAGGCCCCGCGTGGCCGGCGCTTCCTGGCAAGGAACCCCCTGTAAGTGTCCCCAAACTCCCGGGGCTGGGGGAGAAGGCGGCTCCGTACCTCTAAATCGCCCCTCCGGGAGCCAGGGCGTCCCCCCACCGTGGGCAGGATGTGGGCTGTGGGGGACACGGTGGTCCCCACCTGGAGGCCGCAGGATGGAGGAATTCCCGCTGACCGCGTGGGTCCACCTGCCTCTCAGGCCTCACCTGCAGCCCACCTGGCCGCGTTGGGCGGGACTCTGCCGCCCTCCGGTGGGCAGTTGGTGCAATTGCGCCACTGCCTTGCCGTTAAATTTTTAATTAAATCTTGCTACGGGTGTTTCTCCTCGCAGCCTACTCCAGGGGGAAAAAGACGGAAAACAACTGTACGATAAAAAGTAAAATCAAGGAGAGTAATTTGGGGGTGGGGGCCACATCTTGTGGGGCTCAAGGGTTCCTCCTGGCTCAGCACTCAGGAATTACTCCTGGCAGTGCTCAGGGGACCCTATGGGATGCCGGGAATCGAACCCGGGTCGGCCACGTGTAAGGTCAACGCCCTCCCCGCTGTGCTATCACTCTGGCCCCAGAAATTTATTTTTAATTCATTTTTAAAATTTTATTTTGCTGTTTGGGTCACACCCGGCGATGCACTGGGGTTCCTCCTGGCTCTGCACTCAGGAATCACTCTTGGTGGTGCTTGGGGGACCCTATGGGATGCCGGGGATCGAACCCGGGTCGGCTGTGTGCAAGGCCAACGCCCTCCCCGCTGTCCTGTCCTGCCGGCCCCAGAAAGCCAATTTTCAAAGAAAATAAAATATGACTGCATCTGATGGTGAAGAGACGTCTGTGGGGTGATTGAAAGTCCTTATGCCTAAAAATAAGAGATCATCAAAGCAGATGGCCTGGCTGGAATCGTGGGGTGGCCAGACCGCGTCCTCCCCTCGACACACCGTTACCCGGACCCCCCGCCTCTTGGCAGCACCCCCAGGAATGAGAGGGGCCCACACAGAGGGGGAGGGGAGAGGACAAAGGGGCTCCAGGATTCGGGAAAACAAGTGAAAAACAGGGAGATATTCTGAACCAAACAGGTGAACCCCCAGGCTTCGCCCTGGAGGGGCCTCCCGGCCAGTGGGAGCTGAGCCCCCGTAGCACCAGCTGGGCCATGACACAACTCTTTCCTACATGGGAGGGTCCAGGCACCCGCCAAAGTCGCCAAGAGAAACGGCTCTGCCCAGCCGCACCTGGTCCCCGGGACGGAGCTGCCCCCGGCGGCCAGCCCACGTTCCTTCCTTCCCCGAGCACTGCTCAGAGCTGTTGCTGAATCACTGGAGGAGACGCAGAGGTGATGGGGGCACCATTGCCCGACTCTCTGAGGTGCCAGTCACCGCAGCTCCCAGTGACACCCCCAGAGCTCCCTTGTCTAGTAAGACTGCAAAGGTCCTGGGGCCACCTTCCCAGGCCCAGGGCCCCGTGAACTTCGCAGCGCCCAGGGACAGGGGCTGGAGGGTGTCTGTCCACACCCTCCTCCCTGGAGGACAGGCCAGGATGGACAGATGTTCCCCAGAGGAGTCTCCGGCCACAGCTTCCAGGGGACAGAGTCGTGTGATGCCTGGCAGTCCCTCGGCCCCTTCCTAAGCTCCTCACTCAACACGCAGACGCACAGCAGTCCTGCAGCCCCTCCGTGAACAGCCTCGTTAAAGAGGACCCCCCCCACCCCCGCCGCCCTCCAGGAAACGAGCACGTGTGGGATGCCCAGATTGGCCCTGACCCCTGGACTGGCCGAGGCTGGCTGCAGTTCTGGGCATGGCCACCAGGTGGAGACATCGCCCCACACTTGGCTGACCGGCCTGACTTTCCCGAAGCCGGAGGACCAGGAGGGGACTTGGGACCACCCTGGGCCCCATCCTGCATCCGGGCCACTGCACACGCATGCACATACATGCGTGCACACAGGCACACACCCTCAAATGTCTGCGTGCACATGCACATGCATGCACACACCATCACATGCATACGCATGCACCTATGCACATGCCATCACATGCCGGCACACGCATGCACACATGCGCATGCCATCACATACCAGGACACACATGCACACGACATCACATGCCGGCATATGTATGCACACATGCCATCACATACTGGCACATGAATGCACACGCTATCACATGCCAGCACACGCATGCACACATGCACATGCCATCACATACCAGGACACGCATGCACACTCTATCACATGCCTGCACACACAGGCACACATGCCGACACACATGCACATGCTATCACATGCCTGAACACGCATGCACACATGCACACACCATCACATGCCTGCACGCACATGCACACATGCCATCACGTGCCTGTACATACATGCACACGCTATCGCCTGCACGTGTGTGCACACGTGCACACGCCATCACATGCCGGCACCCGCATGCACACATATGCACACTCCCTCACATGCCTCCATTCACTGGCTCCTTCCCCATGTACTCACGTGTGCCCGAGCTCCCCATCGCATGTTTGCGTCACCACACAAAATGCAGACACATGTTCCCCGGTGCACACGCCTTCGCATGCACACCCCCCCACGCGTGCCCACGCCCACTCCCGCCTCTTCTTCCGTGCCTGTACCCCCGAGCCTCCGGGAAGCAGAGGCAGAGACCAACCTCTTGGGTGGGGCTGAGGTCCCTCGAGCTCAGCTGATGTCCACTCTGCCCCGGAAAAGCACCGGGCTGACCAACCACCCCCGACCCCGTCACTCCTGCCCAGTGGGCGACGCCCCCCCACATCAAAGTCACAGCAGACGCCCATGAGAACCCAAGTGGAGGCGGCATTCGGACAGGCAGGAGCTAAGGTGGGCTGCGCCCCCTTTCCCCTCTCTGCACCCCTGCAGCTTCAGGGGCACCTTGCCAGGGGCTGGGACAGCCGAGAGCACGGCCGCTGGGGGCGGGGAGGCTCCGTCCGTCCTTCTGTCCATCCATGCGCCCGCCCGAACGCCCGCCCATCCGCGGGAGCCTGGCAGGGACTCGCTGTCACCACGCGCCGGCCGAGGTGATTAATTAGCGGCAGGGACTGTGAGGACATGCTGGCCCCCACATCTGCCCCATGACGGCGGGGGTCACGCTGCCGTGTCACCCCGTCCTCTGCTGCTCCGACGCCTAATCGGCTCTGACACGCGGGCCAGCTGCTCTGAGCCGCACGCGTCCCGCAGCCGCGGGAGGAAGGACGGGACAGGAAGGGGGTTCCGGGGCCGGGGGGAGCCCCAGGCCTGCTCAGGCACCAGGAGGGACAGTTGTGGGAGCAGGAGGCGGGCGGGACCAGTTCTGGGGGCCGCAGTGCCAGGACTGAGTCTTCAGGGACCCCCGGACCGCCCGGATTGCAGGTACACAGTGCAGCGGGCGCCCCAGTACTGAGGGGGCCAGACACTTAGTGCGACCCCAGAAACGCAGATCAGAGCTGGGGGCGGGCGCTCATGTCCACGTCCTCCCCCGCTTCACTGAGTCCACCGGGAGCCTGTCCCTCCCCGGACATCCCCTAATGGCCCTGGCAAGAGGACGACGTGTCAGCGGCCACGTCAGGGAGGAAGGGGGAGCGAGAATGAGGAGAGGTGGGGCCGACCGGGAGTAAGGGAGGCGGGAAACCCCAGCTGGGGTGCAGACCTGAACCCCAGGAACGCTGCGGTGGGCGTCATGCAGCATTGGGGATGCCAGCTGCGTTCCTGGGGAGGCAACCCCCGATGTCACTCATCTGCTCCAGACAGGGGTCGTGGCCAGCAGGCCCGGAGCACCGGCCACACACCAAGTGCCACCCACAGCACCCGCCCAGCCGCCCACGTCCCCACGCGACCCTGAGTGGTTCCAGGTTGCTCCTGGTCCCGACGGCAGAGCCCCATGCAGGAAGGCCTGGGGGTGCGGTGAGTGCAGAGCCCACGCCCCAGTGCTCTCAGGGTCCCCACTTCTTCATTAGTAAGCCTCCTCTGTCTGGGTGCCCACACGGGTGAGTCCCATGCTGCCTCTGTCCGGCTCTGAGGGCCTCCACAACTGGCCACCCCTGTTCAGACACAAAAGCCCTCAGCACTGCCCCCAGAGATCTTCCTTTTACATGCAAACAAGCAGGAAGCAGCCCCCCGGGGACCCCAGGTGGATACTGGGACCCCCATCATTTCTGCCCCCCACGGCACTGGGATCTCCCACCTAGTAGATCCGACACATCCAACTGATCTAGTGAATCTAATGGATTGGACTGATCCAGTGGGTCTAACAAATTTGACCTGTCTAGTGGGTCTGCCTGATCTAGTTATTTAGTGGGTCTAACGGATCCAACCGATCTAGATCTGCCCGGTCTGGTGGATCTAATGAATCTAGTGGGTCTAACAGATCCAACTGATCTAGGGGGACCTGCCTGGTCTGGTGGATCTAATGAATCTAGTGGGTCTAACGGATCCAACCGATCTAGGGGGTCTGCCTGATCTGGTGGATCTAATGAATCTAGTGGGTCTAACGGATCCAACCGATCTAGGGGATCTTCTGGGTCTGGTGGATCTAATGAACCTAGTGGGTCTAACGGATCCAACTGATCTAGGGGATCAGCCGGGTCTGGTGGATATGATGAATCTAGTGGGTCTAACAGATCCAACTGATCTAGGGGGGTCTGCCTGGTCTGGTGGATCTAATGGATCTGGTGAGTCTGAGAGATCCAGCTGATCTGGCCAATCTGGTGGATTGAATGGATCTAGTGGGTCTGGAAGATCTGATGGATCTAATAGAGCCTGTCCACCGGATTCTCCACGTCCCTGCAGCAGCTGATTCCTGTCTCGGAGGCTGAAGGGTTTGTGTCCTTCCTCTCTCCCTTGGTTTTGCCCCTTCCTTGTCACTAGAAGATTCTAGACCCCCAGGGCTGCTCCTGGGGTCCCTCGGCGGACACCCTGGCCTGCTGTTGGGGAGACGGGAGGCAGCGGGCCCCGTGGGGCACCAACCCCAGCTCTGTGCGTCCTCCCGAGGGAACTCCGGTGTCCCCGGCGGTGGCTGCCATGTGGATGCCGGGTCTGCTCGGTCCCTGCCCCAGCTGCGGCCACAGGAGCCTTTATGTGGGTGCCCCCTGCAACGCCCCGCCCCCCCTTCTACAGTGTGGGGCCATGGCCGGCTGCACCCCTGGGTCTCGGCCCTCAGGGTGCGAGTGACCACCTCCAGCCTGCTCCCCGCTCCTCCATCCCAGGCACCCGCCCATCTGCCCCTTTTCTGATGCGCTTTGCAGGGTCTCAGGCTGTGAGGGGCAGAGGAGGCTGCGGGGGGTGGGGGGTACATGATGAGATGCCCACTGGCCGCCACCACAATCCGGGCAGGGCCCGCAGCTGCCTCTGGGGACAGGACACCCAGGCGTCAGCCGTAAAGCAGGGGCAGCTGCGCCACCCGTGACCTGAGTCTCTCGGGGACGCCCCAGCTCAGCCTGCAGGTGGGTCCCAGGCGCGGGGGGCCGGGGGGACACGCCACGTGGCCGCCAGAGCCCCGGCTGCTCGCCACTCACCTTTTCAACCTGCCTTTCCGCCTGCCCGTGACACTCATTCCCTGACCCCGGGGTGACAGCCCATAAAGGCGCGATGATCCGCCCGGCTCCTGTGAAGCCGCCCGGCCTAATCCACGGAGATGGAGAGTGTGAGGGCGGGCGGCAGAGATGGGGGCGCCTCCCCTCCCGCACGCCCAGCCCTGTGCCCCGCGGACTGCATCTACGTACACGACACACACAGACACACACATGCACAGACACACAGACACGCATAGACACCTCACACAAAGACACACACATGCACACACGCACACACACACAGACACAGTTCACACACACAGAGACACACAGACAAAGATGCATACACAGACACACACACGCAGACACACCCAGACACACACAGACACACACAGACATACACATATACACACAGACATACACAGACACACACATGCACAGAAACACACAGGCACACACAGACACCTCACACAAAGACACACACATGCACACACAGACACACAGTTACACACGCACACACAGAGACACACAGACACAGATGCACACACAGACACACACACGCAGACACATCCAGACACACACAGACACACACAGACACCTCACACAAAGACACACACATGCACACACGCACGCACACACAGACACAGTTCACACACACAGAGACACACAGACAAAGATGCATACACAGACACACACACGCAGACACACCCAGACACACAGACACACACACAGACATACACAGACACACACACACTCCACACACACGTATATAGGCACACACAGACACACACATGCACAGACACACACAGACACGCATAGACACCTCACACAAAGACACACACATGCACACACGCACACACACAGACATGCAGTTACACACACACAGAGACACACAGACAAAGATGCATACACAGACACACACACGCAGACGCACCGAGACACACACAGACACACACGCACACACTCCACACACACGTATATAGGCACACACAGACACACACATGCACAGAAACACACAGGCACACACAGACACCTCACACAAAGACACACACATGCACACAGAGACACACAGACAAAGATGCATACACAGACACACACACGCAGACACACAGACACACACACAGACATATACAGACACACACGCACACACTCTCACACGCGCGCGCACACACACAGACACATGGTCACACACACAGACACACACAGATACACAATGCACACACGCACACACAGACACACACAGAGACATACACACACGCACACACACAGACACACATACAAACACACACACACACCCCCTTCACCCCTTTGGCTCCGGGGAGGGGCGGGGGTGCCCGTCTCTTCTCCAGCTCGTGGCGGGCAGGGCAGGGCAGGGCAGGGCAGGGCCGGGTGTCATCTGCCCCCAAACAGCCTGTGAGGCGCTCAGGGGGTGAGGCCCAGGGCCCCAGGGACACGCAGCTCCCGCGGCCGCCCGCTGCGGGACCCGAGACGGAACCTGCAGGGGCAAAGGCAGCGCTGAGGGGCCCAGACCCCAGAGCCCACCCTCCCGAGCCCCCAAGCTGGAGTCCAGGTGTCACACATCGCGTGCAGCAAAGCACGCCTGAGCGTGTGACCCCGGGGCGGGCAGGGCGGGCGCTAACCACTCTGCCCTCTGCCCGGCCTTTGCATGGAACGAGGACCCCCTGCGAGCCCCCTGGACGCCACCTGCAAAGGAAGGGCCCTGCTCCCCACAAAACGGAGCCCCATGGTGCCCCAGCAGGGACTTGCTGGACCCCCACAAAACCTCGGGGTGCGGCCAAGCCCCCAGAGACGCAGACCCCGCTTCTCACCAGCCCCCCCGACGGCAGCCCCCACCCAGCCCAGGTTTTCAGCCTCGGAGGGGGATCCGTGAGGACCCTGACCCCGGGGACACCTGCAGCTTCCTCCCCCCCCCCCCCGCCGGGGGCCGCATCCCAGAGCCCAGCCCGGGGCCAGCCCAGAGGCAGGAATGTGGCCCAGGGGGGCGGGAGGGGCAGGCCCCGAACAGAGCTTCCCTCTGTCCATCTGCCGCCCTGGCACCTGCCCCGGGCAGGTTGCTGGAGCGTCCGACGGGGCCGGCCGCCTTGGCCGCGCGCAGTTAAGAATATTGGGTCTGATTGCAGGGCCAAATGCCCCCAGAAGCGGGGCTATTATCCCTGAAACAGAAAAATTAAAAAAATGTGAAAAGCCCCTTTGAAGTCAGCCACCCAAACGAGACCTCTGCCGTCGGGGCGATGGCAGATAAGGGGCAGTTGCCGAACAAGGACGCCTTTGACGGCGGCCTGCGCCACACTACGCCCCTGCCAGGATAAGTCGGGGATGAAAGATGTGCCCGCCCCCGCCTGACCCCGGCCCGCTATCTGCCCGCGCGGGCGCTGCGCTCAGAACAATCGCCCTGTGTACCTGTGCGGGGCCGCGTCCCCGGGCGTCGTCCTCACCCCTGCCCGGACCCCGGGAAGGCCGCGCGCGCCTCTGAGGGTCGGGGTGGGAACGGCGGGACCCTCACGGCCGGCTCTTGCCCCTCACACGGACTCACCACGGGGAACGTCCTGCCAGGGCCCAGCCACGCGTGTTCTAGGCTGAGGGGTGGCAGAATCCCCCCCGCCGAGGCCCCTGGACCCCCATTTTTTTCTTTTGGGACCACATCCAGCGATGCTCAGGGCTGACTCCTGGCTCTGTGCTCAGGGATCACTCCTGGCGGTGCTCGGGGGACCCTATGGGATGCTGGGAATCGAACCCGGGTCGGCCGCATGCCAGGCAAACGTCCTCCCCGCTGGACCCCTATTTCTAACACGCTTCAGGTGAGGCTGAAGCATGCAGGGCGGCCTCGAGTGGGGTGTCCCGGGGCCCAGATAAACCGTCTGCGTGTCGCCCCCAACCCAGAGAAGGGGCTAAAGACGGTTTCCGAGCACAAATGTGATTTCAAAGGAGCCAATTACAGGAGACGCCAAGGCAGCCACTCCTGAGAGCAAGGGAAGGTCAGGGACAGGGTGTGTGTGTGTGTGTGTGTGTGTGTACATGCATGGGTGTGTGTGCATGTTTGTGCTAGTGTGTGCATGGTGTGTATGCATGTGTGTGTGCATATGGGAAGGGGCTGTGCGTGTGTGTGTGTGTGTGCGTGCGTGTGTGTGTGTGTGTGTGTGTGTTTCTGGGCATGGTTGTGGTGGGCAAACCGGAAATCAGAGAGGAGAATGAGGACCCGGGTTCGATCCCCGGCATCCCCTACGATCCCCCGAGCACCGCCAGGAGTGATTCCTGAGTGCAGAGCCAGGAGTCAGCCCTGAGCATCGCCGGGTGTGATCCAAAAACAATAAGAATTTTTAAAAAAAAAAAAGATTAAAAACTAAAAAGTAAAGAGGAGGAAGAGCGTCCCCCCCCATCACCACCCCGTGGGCCCCGAGTCTCTGCCAGGTCCCTCGCTCTGGGACAGAAAGGGGACAGTCACAAGGCCAGGGCCGCTCCCGGGACCCACCCCGGAGAAGTTTCTAGAAGCTGAGCTGGCGGGAACAGAGGCCAGAAGGCGCCTGCCCCAGGGTGGGTCGGGCGGATGGCGCTGGGGGCTTCAAAGCCACAGGGGAAGCCACATACCTGGTGCCTCGGACCCTCTCCAAGTCCTTCCCCCAACTCCTAGGACAGGTGAGCGTGGGACCAGGGTCCTGTCCCCCACCCGTCGGCCTCTGCCCGTTATCAGCCCAGAGGCCCGGGATGAGGCAGGCAGGGCCCGAGAGCGGCTTGTTCCCTCGAGGCTGGCCAGGAGGGTCCTCCCCGACCACGTCCCTGCTGGTCAGGCGACGGTCAGCGCATGAGGAACGCCAGGGACCTCGGGACTCATTTCCTGAGGACTGTCCCCACCAGCCTGGTGATTAGGTGCCAACAGCCGCCCACCCCTGGAGCCAGCTAAGGCTTGGGGGTCCTGCTAAGGGGGAGGGGGGACCCCACCCATGACCATCGTCAGGGGTCAGGACAGAGTGGGAACCGGGATGCCTGGGGGACACTGTGGAGGGACCTGACTGCATGCATGGGCCAGGCTGCTCCGCTGGGCGCTGCCAGGGTTGGCCCAGGTGGTCCCAGGCACTGGGGTGCCCTTGGTGCCCTGCGCCCTGCTTCGGGGTCACGACCTGCTACAGAACCAGATGGGGCTACGGAGCTGTTTTCCAGAGTTAAAAAGGTAAAGGTGAAGGCCCTCCCGTTGATCGTCGATTTGCTCGAGCGGGCCCAGCAACGTCTCCATTGGAGACTTTGTTGTTACTGTGTCTGGCATATCGAGCACTCTCGGTAGCTTGCTGGGCTCTCCGAGAGGGGCGGAGGAATCGAACTCGGGTCGGCCATGTTGGCCGCTTGTAAGGCGAACGCCCTACCCGCTGTGCTATCGCTCCAGCCAAAAAATAATTATGGATCAGCCCTTCCTGTCCCGTGCATGTGCGCACGTGTGTGTATGTGTGTGCATACACACTGCATGCAGTCACATGTACAAACGTGTGCACACACGTCTATGTGTGTCCACGTGCATGGACACTGCATGCATATTTATATGTGCACACGAGTGTATGTGTCCACGTGCATGTGGACACCGCATGCATATTCACATGTGCACACGTGTGTGTCCACGTGTGTCCACATGCATGCATGTTCACATGTGCACACGTGTCCATGTGCATGTGGACATTGCATATTCACATGTGCACATTTGTGTACACGTGTGCATGTGTGTCCACGTGCATGTGGACACTGCATGCATATTCACATGTGCACATGTGTGCATCCACGCATGTGTCCACGTGCATCCATGTTCACATGTGCACACATGTGTACATGTGTGTGTCCATGTACATGTGGACACTGCATGCATATTCGCATGTGCACATGTGCGTGTCCACGTGTGTGTCCACATGCATGCATGTTCACATGTGCACATGTGTGCCCACGTGCATGTGGACACCATGCATATTCACATGTGTACATGTGTGGACACATATGTATGTGTGTGGACACTGCATGCATATTCGCATATGCACACGTATGCTGTATGTGTGCGCATGTGCGCTTGTAGGCATGTAGCAGATGTGTATGCATATTCACACATGTGCTTTTCCATGTGCACGCGTGTGTAGGCGTGTGCTGTGTGCTCACATACACTGAGCACATGCAGCCCCCTGGGCTGTGCAGTGGCTGACGGTCTCTCTGGACGTGGCGATTCCCCCCCCGCCGACCTCGTCTTGGCTGGTCAGGCAGGGCTGGAGTGTCCCCGGCTGTCCTGGGTGGGTCGGGGTGCAGGACGGGGGGGGTGGGCTGGGTGACCCCTCCGAGGCCCCTTGATTCAGCCCTGCTAGAGCGGCTGCCCCTTCGGCCCAGCAGAGGGAGCTCGGACCCCGGAAACCCCGCCAGGCCAGGCCGGCAGGGGCCTCAGAGCCGAAGGCTGGCCAAGTTCCGCAGAGCCGGGCCACCCTCTCCGCTCTCCACAGGCCTGTCAGGAAAAGGACCCGTCCTCCAGGCAGGCAGCCTGGGTGTCTCCAGACAGGCCCTGTACCCCGGAGGCCCCGGGGACAAGAGCTGGGCGCGAGCTGCCTCTGGTCTGGGTGGGCCGAGGACCCTCCCCCGCGGGGACCAGATGGGGACAGCACTGGCATAACCGTGAGGGGGGGATTCTGAACGTGCCGGCCCGGCAGGGGTCTGGGATCGAAAGACGGGACTCTCTGGGGGGCTGGCAGGGGTTCAGGGGGACGTGGCGGTGCTTTGTGGGCACCGCATGGTCCCCCAAGAGCCCTGCCCCTGCAGTACCCGCTGGCCTTGTCTCCCTGGTGGGGTCTGGGGGTCCCCCCGGGCCGGCCCCTTGCAGCAGCTGGTCCTGCTCAGTACAGGGGACGCAGGGTCCGAGCCCCAGGGAAGGGAGAGAATGGGCGGGACCCCGATTCCCGCCCGCCTCATCCGGCACCCCGGGAAGGGCCGGGGGCGCGGCTCACACCCCACCTGGACGGCCGGGACAGGCAGGGCCAGCACCGGTTCCTGCTGGGGTCACCCTGCGGCCCACGGAGGCCCATCCGTCAACCGGCCGCTAAGCTGTCCTGACAGACGGGCGGGCAGAGGGGTGGGCGGGGGAGGCGCGGGGTCCCCGTTCCCGTCAGCCAGCCCCCGGCACCCCCGGGCCCAGGGACCTCCACACCCCGGCCGGCCTGGGTGCATTTGATACGGACGCCCCGTGCCGCTGACAAAGGAGTTTCTGTCCTCCGGCCGCCGGGGGTGTCCGCCTGCAGGTGGGAGCTGGGCCCTGCGGCTCCCCGGGGCGCACCTGGGCGCACCTGAGCCGAATCAAGAATGTGAACAATCCCGTATTCTCCCCGGCCGCGCCTCAGTGTCCCCGATTTTCCCGGGCTGGGCTTCAGGTGCAGCGGTGAGGGGAGGGGGGAACGGGAGCGTCCGCTGACCCGTAACCTGGGTCCGAGGACCCTGCTTGGGCTGGCGGGGAAGCCCAGAATCTCTCCTAAAGCTGTGTCCTCTCTGCAGTGTGTCCCGAGCCCTAGGGGGGCCAGGAGAACCAGCTCCCCCTGGTTCTAGAAGCTTCCATGGCAGAAACGTCCTGTGACCCAGCAACTGAAGGGTTGCGGAGGCTGGGACCGGAGTGGCCCCAGGGCTGAGGGTCCGGAATGACCTTCCCGTGAGCCCCATGTGACGGGGTGGGAGAGACAGGACCCTCCCCTCCTCCCTCCTCCCAGCTCCCCTTCAGGACCCCCTGACCCCGGCATTGGACAGACCCCAGCCCCCCAGCTCCCGGAGGATGGCACCCGCCTGGGGTCAGGGGTCACCTCCCCCCCCCCGAAGGGTCTAGGGCAGAGTCCTCAGGGAGGGTGGTAGGGAACCCACGTGTCCCCTCCGGCTAGGGTCAGTTTCTGGGCCACACCCAGCTGTGCTGGGGATAGAGCCAGGGTCAGTCATGCAGGGTGAGCGTCCTCCCACTGTCCTGAATCTCTGACACCCCCGACCCCGGCACAGATATGGCACAGGCTGGGTCTGGGGGGCCATCTCTGTCCACCTGCCTGGACCTCAGCTGCTGGGATCTCGGGACAAGCTTTGGGAGAAGAGGAGGAATCCATGGAGAGAAGGGGTGCAGAGGAGGGGCAGATGGGGGCTCAGCAGGGCAGGGGGGGCAAGAGGAGCAGTGGGGACCCCCGTGGTCCCCAGCCTGCATGAGCCACTGTCAGCCCAGCCCCGGGAGGCCCTGGCAGCAGAGGAGGGCAAGAGGGGATCAGGCACCACGTGAAGGTAACTCGGAAGCACTTGGGACCCCTGGAAAATGCAGTTCCATGGGGTCCCTGGAAAATGCAGTTCCGTGGGGGCCCTGGAAAATGCAGTTCCATGGGGTCCCTGGAAAATGCAGTTCCATGGGGGCCCTGGAAAATGCAGTTCCGTGGGGGCACAGCAGGGAGGGTGTTGGCCCGGCCCGCGGCCAACCCTGGTTCTATCCCTGGCCTCCTCCTAGGGTCCCCCGAGCACCGCCAGGAGTGATTCCTGAGTGCAGAGCCAAGGGTCAGCCCTGAGCATCGCCGGGCGGGACCCAAAACAAAAAACAAAAAGTGGGGTTCCCTGAGAGCAGGGAACTTGGGGGTGGGTGCTCCAGCCTGGCCCCCCAAGGCAGCCTGACCTGGAGGGTCGCACGGCTGAGAAGGGCGGTGGGAGGGTGCCCGCAGGCCGCCCCCCGGCCCTCTCGAGCTGACCCGTCCCCCCGCCGAGGGCCCGGGAGGGCGTCCCGGGCGGCTGTGGGGCCTCCCTCTGGCCTCCACCCGGGCCTCTCTCCAGGAAACCGGAGCCGGGAGCACAAAGGGGCTCTGTGTCCTGCGATGCTATCGGCTGCCCGGCCGGCACAGGACAGTGACCAGGCGGGAAACAGGAGCCGCGGCCGCCAGCACAGAGGCCCTTTGTCAGGGCGGCGACACCGCGTGGCCACGGGCTGACGGCAGGCCCGAAGACCCTGTGGCGTGACCCCCGTGGCGTGACCCCCATGGCATGACCCTCATGGCGTGACCCCCGTGGCATGACCCGTGGCATGACCCTCATGGCGTGACCCCCGTGGCGTGACCCCCATGGCGTGACCCCCGACTCCGGCCGACACAGCAGGCAGACGGAGGATGGGGGTCCCAGAAGGCGAGAGGCGAGTGTCTCCGCCCATCGAGCGAGACTCAGTTTCCCCAGCTGTAAAGTGGGGCAGCACCTGACGTGAGCGTGAGCGTGGGGAGCCAAGGCCGGGATTGCAGGAGACCCCGTGGCCCTGCCCCTGGCCCCGAGGGACCTGCCCACCCCAGAGGGCCCCGGGGAGCTCGTCTGGCTGGTGGGTGAGGCTGGGTCCCCGAAGGGTCTCTGCTCCCCACTGGCCCGGTCAGGCCTCAGAAATGCCACAGGGGAATGATGGGAGAGAGAGGGAGGG
>NW_026606184.1:1325000-1350922 GCF_029834395.1 Sorex fumeus
CCATCGCAGATGAGATCCAGAAGGGGAAGCCCCGCAGGCGCCCTGCCCCCACCTCCTCCCGGCCCCCACTCTGCTCCGACCACGCAGTCGCCGGGCGCCGGGAGAAGCGTTTGCTCGTCCTGCACCCCTTCCTGCAGGCCCGTGGAGCAGAGCCCCCTCCTCAGCTCGGGGCCCTGGAGGGAGCCTCTCCCCAGACGCTCCCGCGCTCCAGTGTCTCCTCACACGCCGTGGACTCTCCAGTGGCGAGCATCACGGACCACAGGTGCCCATCGCTGATATTTCTGCACGTGTGTTCTCGCAGACAGCATGTGCACACGGCTGACGTCTTTGTATGCATGTACCACGGACCTCATTGATACGTATCACATACTACATATGCATGTGGCTGATGCCTTAGCATGCGTGAACTGCATGTGCTCGTGGCCGATGGCTTTGCACGAATGTACCATGGACCTCATGTGCTTGTGGCTGATGTCTCTCCACGCATGTGCCACGGACCACATATACACATGGCTGTTTCTCTGTGCGTGTGCCACGGACCACATGTACACATGGCTGTTTCTGTGTGCATGTACCATGGATCATGTGTACACGTGGCTGTTTCTCTGTGCATGTGCCATGGACCATATGTACACGTGGCTGTTTCTGCATACATGTACCACGGACCACGTGTACACGTGGCTGTTTCTGTGTGCATGTACCAAGGCCCACATGTACACGTGGCTGTTTCTGCGTGCACGTACCATGATCACGTGTATACGTGGCTGTTTCTGCATGCATGTACCATGATCACGTGTGCACGTGGCTGTTTCTGTGTGCATGTACCAAGGCCCACGTGTACACGTGGCTATTTCTGCATGCATGCACCATGGACCACGTGTACACATGGCTGTTTCTGCGTGCATGTACCATGACCACATGTACACGTGGCTATTTCTGCATGCATGCACCATGGACCACGTGTACACATGGCTGTTTCTGTGTGCATGTACCACAGACCACATATACACATGGCTGTTTCTGCATAAATGTGCCACGGACCACATGTACACGTGGCTATTTCTGCATGCATGCACCACTGACCACATGGGTGCAGGGCTGATGTCTCTGCACGCATGTACCACTGACCACGTGTGTGTGTTCTCACAGGCTCTGTGCGCGTGGGGGGTGGGAAGCAGAGGCAGACGGGGACATGCTCAGAAATCCGGCTAATCCCGACCAGCTCCGGAACCTCCTCTGAGCTGGTTTGCCCTGCAGAGCCCAGAGACACACCCGCACACGCGTGTGCAACAACCCCCCCCAGTCTCTGAGGTTTTCGAATGGGAGCGTGTAGGCCAGTGGGGTGCAAGCAGCTAGCAGACCCCCGCAACTCAGCAAGCCGCTGGGGCCCTGGGGGGGGCCCTGCCCCGTGTCCCCCTGACCGCCAGTCCGAGCCCGACCTCCAGGGACCCAGCGAGTCGCGGGTGCCGTCGATGTTATCGGCACGCGGAAGCGGAGAGCGGCCGCCCGCCCTAATAAGCAGGCGCTGACGGAGAAGCCGCGGCCTTGGCTGCCCGTTGGGGGGCGGGGGGTGGGGGTCTTCCTAAGGTGACATTCGGGGAGAGGCCTGGCCTGGCCAGAACCTTCTCCCGCCTCTGCCAGGTCACGCCCCGCCCCCCTCCGCCTCCCGTGCCCTCACCTGGCTTGGGGGCCGCTGAGCTGCCTATTTCCACAGCCCCAGGGCGTCAGGACGTCCCCCTGCTCCAGGGGGCACCCCTCGGCCCCCATCACACACAGGGGGATCAGCACGGCCCGCCTCGTCCCCCCTCGGGGCAGGAGGGAGCAGTGACCAGCTCGGATCCTTCCCAGCGCAGGGGACTCGGAGAGCAGTGCTCGGGCGCAGGTGGGGCCCCGCACATGCTGGATGCAGAGTCCCTGCAGCGTGGACAGGACTGTAAGGGCTCAGGGCTGTCCCCCCAAATGGCTTCGGGACCCCCTGAGCAGTTTCCAGTGGGTTCCATGGCCGGGCATGCGCCCCGGGTCTCTGGGGCTGACTCGGCCAGGAACTGGCAAATGTCTCAGGGGCAGAGACCATGGCCGCTCTGGGGGAGTCGCGCCCACCCCGCGCATCTGCCCGAGCCCTGGGTGGTTCGGGGGTCTTCTCCCGCCCCCCCGCTTTACTCCTCTGGCTTCTGGTCACCGGGGGCTCTCAGGCAAATGCTCGGGGGACCCTGGGTGAGCTGCAAACTGTGTGCTTCCTGGGGGGGGACAGTGGGGACCCCCACAATGGGGTGATGGCTCTGACCTGCCGGTCACCCTCCCCCTTCCCACAAGCCCCCCTGCACCCCCGCAAGCCCTCTCCTGCCCCCCAATACACGGTGGCTGAGCGGTGAGGGTCTATAATGTCTTCTTGGAGATAAAGGACCACCACCACGGAGCTTCAGAGGACCCCGAAAAAGACCCCACCTAGCACCGCCCACCAGGGGCCTCACAGAACCCCGAGGGCTGTCCAGGGGCACCGGAGACCCCAACGGCATCCCCCCATCTGTGTCCCTGGGGACACCGCCCAGCACCCAAGGAGTCTGGCGTGGACGCCAAGTCCACGCAGACGGACTGGGATGGCCCCGGCCATGCCCCACAGGGAGACCCGAGGTGGGCGTCACCATCTCTCTGAGTGACCCTTCTGGAATGCCCAAGCCTCCCTCATGGTTGGCAGCCTCAGTGTGGACCCCCCAAAGCCCACCGCCCACCCTGAGGCCTGGCCAGCCCCTTCCCACGGGTCCCGGGGTCTGTTCTCTGAGGGTGCAACGGGGTCGCTGGGGACCGGGATGTCCCTCCCGGGTCCCGCACAGAGAGGGCAAGAATCTGGGTGCAAGAATCAAGGGCAAGAACCCCACCAGCACGTGTGGTCAGCCGCCACCACCGCGGACCTCGGGGACAAGACACACACACACACACACACACACACACACACACACACACACACACACCCGGCGCCAGGAACAATCACGTTTGTAAAAGTAAATCATCTCCTTTTTATAACTTAAGAGCATCGGGCGGTTCCTTAAATAGAGTTCACACCGAAAATAAAAGTCGGTTCTGCTGTACAACTGGCGGCTATGCAGGGGCGCGGCGTGGGGGGCGGGGAGGGAGGGTCGGGGGTCACGGGCAGCTCGGCCAGGCTGCGAGCTCAAGCCGTCTGTCTGTCTGTCTGTCTGTCTGTCTAGGGCTCCGGGGAGGACAACGCACCTCTTGGGTCCAGCGCCCCCCCCTCCCGGAAACGGAGGGGCCTCATCGGAGCGGCTGGACCGCGATGCGGGACGGGGCGGGTCTGGATTCAAGTCCTGCCAGAAAACTCATCTACCTAACGCTAAGGATCGGTCGGATCTGGGCCGCGGGCCGGCCAGTCTGGGCCGGGCACTTGGACGTATGAGGGAGGGGGTCGGTGCCCTCACTCGCCCCCGCCCCCCCCCCGAGCCCGCCCAAGCCCTGACGTGTCCCCCCCGCCCCCTCAGCATCCCCGAGAGGGCTGGGGTGGGGCGGGTCCGCTCAGGAAGTGAAGTAGGAGTTCTGCATGGAGTAGAGGTGGTCGATGGGGTTCCCCACGCGCGCCTGCAGGGGCCCGGCGTCCGAGGTGGCAGCGAGGAAGCAGTCGCCCAGGTTACTGAGGGACGCCTCGTCGCTGTCCAGGTCGTGGAACAGAGGGTCAGCACCTGGAGCGGAGACAGGAGCCAGTCCTGAGGCCCGGACACACACACAGACACACACACACGCACACGTACCCACACACACATGCACACACACGACGTCCACGCAGTGACGGGGCTACCACCAGAATTGGGGTGTACCGGGTCAGGGGTCCACGCACGCCAGGGGACACGAGGTCAACCCCAGCACAGAAGGACTGGGCACAGAGCTGCAAGCCGGGATGGGGAACATCCCTGAGCACTGTGGGGGGAGCACTCTCACAAAAGCACTGACTGCTGAAGGGGCAGGTGCCCGGAGGACGTCTGAATAGCTGGAGTGGGCAGGCTCAGAGCTGCCCCGGGGGGGGGCGGTCTGGGAGAGGACGCACGACATGGGTGTGTCCCCCCAGGGCCGCGGACACCCTGATGTGTCCCAGGGCCGGGGACGTGTCCATCCCGATGGCACCTACCTCCCCACCTGGCCAGCACTGACCACCCCAAAGGACAGAGCCAGGAGTGGCCGCCCAACAGCTGATCAAAACAAAGCCAGAGGGGCTGGAGCGATAGCACAGCGGGGAGGGCGTTTGCCTTGCACGCGGCCAACCCGGGTTCGATGCCCGGCATCCCATAGGGTCACTGAGCACTGCCAGGAGTGATCCCTGAGTGCAGAGCCAGGAGGAACCCCTGAGCATCTCAGGTGGGACCCACAAAGCAAAAAATAAATACAATCAAAGCAAAGCGTCGGGTGGGGCCGGGGGGCCGCGCGGGGGTCTCTTACCGTAGGGGTGCATGTGGTCCCCGGGCATCTGGGGCGGCGTGAGGCCCTGCCGGAAGGGGTCGGCGCTGTAGACGCTCTGCTCCAGGGCCAGGAGCTGCTGCGGTGTGGGCAGTGCCGTGTAGGGGTTCATGACTCCGTCCATCCCGGGGCCCCCGCTGCCCGCGCCGCTGGCCGGAGCTGCGGGACACACACGGCTGGGTCAGACGCCACAACCCCTCTCCCACGGCAGGGCGGGGCAGGGGTGAGGGGCCTCCCGGGCCGTCTGTCCAGTGAAGGCCGGAAGCCGCGTGTCCAGGCCCGGGGGTGGCAGGAAGGGGCAGCGGGTCGTGTCCAGGTCTCGGGGCAGACCCCCTCACCCCCGTTATCTTAGCTGACACACTTATTTTCGTCCGTTCTCTTTCTTTCTTCCCCCAAGAACCCCAAAACACTCCAAAAACACGGCCCGTCCCCCACTCCGTCTCCCTCAGGCCTGAGTCCCCCAGGAGCTGGTACCCGGGCAGGCGGGGGTCCGGGACTCACCAGTGGTCAGCCTAGGGGCGCTCTGCTGGTCCTGCTGCTGCTGCTGCTGCCGGCGGGCCAGTTTCTTCATCTGACGGGAGAGATGTGGCCCGGGTCAGAGGTCAGAGGGCGGGTTTGGGGAGCAGGGCAGGGAGGGGGTACGATTGGCTGACCCCCACCGACCCCCGACTGTACCTTGGCCCGCTGGTTCTGGAACCAGACCTGCACCACGCGGACGCTCAGCCCTGTCTCCGCCGCCAGGGTCTCCCGCACCTGCGGACACAGTGCGCTGACCCCAGGACACTGGCACGGCAGCGCTGCTTCCCCAATGACACAGAACACTCACCCAGCCAGCCCAGAGGAACCTCCCTGCACACAGAGGGATGGACGGAGGATTCTGGGGGGCCCAGTGGACACCGGCCTCGGTGCTGGGCCCGGCCCTCCCCGGCCCCGTTACCTTTCTGCAAGGCTTGGAGGACACTTCGAAGGAGGCCTTGAAGGCCCTGCGCTGCTGGGTGGTCAGGATGGTGCGAGGGCGCTTGGGGCGTTTGTGGTCCTTGTTGTCCTCGCCCTTCCCGGCCCCGTGCGCCGCCTTGCACAGACTCTCCTCGTCCTCACTCTTGCCTGCAGGCAGCGGAAACGGCGCTGAGTCCCTGGTGCCCGGCCCAGGGTGGACAAGACACCCAGCCGGGCAGCTCGTGGCTCTGTGTCCCGGGAGGCAGCGGGGGGCGGGGGCACGTGCACTCCACGGCCCGGACTAGCCCTCAGGAAGGACACGGGGCTCTGTGGGCTCCAACTCCTGAACCGTGCGGGGACGGTCCGGCCACCTGGGCAGCTGGGCTTGGGCACGGGAGGACGGGCCCCCGCACGTCCCGCCGGGATCAGTCACCCAGTTCCGGAACAGTGGCCGACCCACGACACCCCCCACCCCTCCGCTGGCCTCACCCTGCCACGCCTCTCCCCACCTGCTCCGGCCTCAGGACTCGGGGTGAGCTGGGCTGTTCCCCCATGGTCAGGAAGGCAGCGCTTGGGGCTGGACCACAGGTGTGACCATGGGTGTGACCCACAGGCGTGACCGCGGGCATGGCTGCGGGTGTGGCCGCAGGCGTGGTTGCAGGTGTGGTCGCAGGCATGACCACAGGCGTGACCACAGGCGTGACCACAGGCATGACCACAGGCATGACCACAGGCGTGACCACAGGCGTGACCACAGGCGTGACCACAGGCGTGACCGCAGGAGCCCCAGAATGAGCCGGCAGTGCTGAGTACAGCGGGAGGCCCAGCCACAGCCCAGGGCAGGGCAAGGTGTGTCCCTGCCCACTGCTGGCCCTGTGGGTGGAGGCTCCCGGCCCCGAGTCAGCAGGGACCCCCCGGCACCTCTGTGGAGGCAGCGACCCCCAAGACCACCCGCCAATCTTCCGGGAGGAGCAAAGTTCTCAGAGCCGGAACATTCCCTCCAGCCTCGCGGGCAGAGACACAGGAACCCGTGTGGGGCTACCCCTGCCCGGCCCCCAGCCAGCCCCAGAGACCACCCTGCCCTCCCGACTCGGGCTGCGTCCTGGAGGGCTCTGGGGTCCCCGGGGGGCATGGGGTGTCAGCCCAGCACTGGGTCCCAGCTAAGTGACGCCGGAGCCTGGGCTGCAATGGGTGGGGGGTGTTCTCCAAAGCTGGTGCTGGATGCGGGTGACCTGGGGGGTCCCCCAGGGGCTGATCTGGACACAGATGGCCATGTCCCCTTTATCCCCAGCTTTCTTGCCTCAGCAGACCTGGGACAAGAGTTTCTCCCCCTGCCAGGCCAGCTCTGTGGGCCCAGGAGGCTCCTGCTGAGAAACTTAAAGGTTCTGGAAGGCTCTAGAAGGTTCTGGAAGGCTCTAGAAGGTTCTGGAAGGCTCTAGAAGGTTCTGGAAAGTTCTTCCCTTTCCCTTGGCCCCCACTCCAGGCAGACCCTACATCCGTCACCCTTTTATTCCCACTCAGAGCCCAAGAGCGTCCGTCCCCGTGACGAGCCAGGCGTGGAGGTGACCTCAGCGCGCGGATGAGAGGCGCGGGGGTCTCTGCCCGCCCCGCCGCCACCTGTGCTCGCGTCCGCCCTCGGCTCTTCATTAACACCTCCTCTGGCACCCGGCGGGTGCGGAGCCGGCCTTCTGCTCCGGGGCCCAGGTGACTCCGAGGAGGCGCAGGACGGACGACAGACACCAGAAGGAGGCTTGTCACCGCGCACACGCGTCGCCCGTGTCCTGCCCCGCGGGGTCGCGGGAAGCCTGTTCAGGGGGAGGTGCCGGGCCCAGGGGGGGACGTGGCGGCGGCTTCTCCAGGCTGAGCTCACGCCGCGCCCCGCTCTGCCCGTTTCCTTTCCGGGCTCCGGTCTCGGTTCCTCGCACTGATGCTCTTCTCACCTGTGTCCACTGCAGGACCATCCGGGGGCTCACGGGGGACCCAGTGGTTGAGAAATGCTCCTCTCGGGCCAGAGCAGGAAGACAGCGGGGAGGGCGCTGGCCCTGCACGCGGGAGGCCCGGGTTCGATCCCCGGCATCCCCTAGGGTCCCCCGAGCACCGCCAGGAGTGATTCCTGAGTGCAGAGCCAGGAGTCGGCCCTGAGCATTGCCGGGTGTGACAGAGAGAGACACACAGACAGACAGACATGGGCAGGAGTGATAGGGCATTGGTTGGGCCCGTAGCAGACCCAGGTTTGATCCCCGGCATCCCCTAGGGTCCCCCGAGCACCGCCAGGAGGGATTCCTGAGTGCAGAGCCAGGAGTCGGCCCTGAGCATCGCCGGGTGGGACCCAAAAAGAAAAAAAATCACGGCAGGTCAAGGGAGGTAATATCTGCGGCACGAGGAGCTCGGTGCTGCTGCCGGAGCTGGCCGGGGCTCCTGGCCATGAGGATTGACGGAAGCAACCGTCCGTGAGGGGCCAAATCTGCGGGAGACGGCAGGAAGTGGAGTGGGGGGCCCCGCCAAGGGCCGCAAGCCCGGGCTCAGGACTCAGGGGCCGGGGATGGGTTTAGCAGAACTGGGAGGGAGCAGGAATGTTCCAGAGACTGAGGGTCAGCAGGAAGGAGCCCAGGGGCTGGGCCAAAACTGTCCGGGTCACCCACCGCTCCATTTCTCCCGAGCCCAGTTTCCGGCACTTGGACACACACATTCACATGTATATGCCACATGTGCACACACGTGTATATGCACGTGTACAGACACGCACATGTATGTGCACATACATGTGCACACGTGTGTATACGTGTGTGCACACGTGCACGTGTATGTGTATATGCACATATGCCTGCATACACACGCGTGCACACATGCAGCTAAAAATGCACACAGCAAGCACATGTTCCTAGACATGCATGTACACGTGTGTACAGAACAGCCTGTGGCCACTTCTTGCCTGGCTGGTCACGGGCTGTCACGGCTCTCAAGACTGATCAGGGGCTCCTGGGGGGGGACCCTCCCCGAGGCGGCCAGTGGCACTGACCAGACTGCAGCCCTGGTCACAAGCTCCTCCCCCTCGGTCACTCACTGTCCCTGCAACCAGCTCACAGAGTCCCCTCGCAGGTGGACAGGGCACGGGTGTGGGGGGCTGAGGGTGGAAACAGGAGTGGTCAGCACCATGGCCAGAGCCCCCAGCCCAGGGCCGCAAGGGCTGGGCAAGAGGAAGGAAGGGCCAAGGGTCGGGGCAGGAGGGACGTCGGGCAGAGCCCAGGCCCGTCCTGGCCCCCCGCGGGGAGAGTGTCTGTGTCCCTTTGTCCTGCCGGCACAAGCCAGTTCCCTGGCGTCACAGCGCAGCTGCCAGCCCGGCAACACCAGCTGTGGCTGTAGCCCCCCACTGCCGTCGGCTGCAGGAAGGGGGGGCGTCCGCACGTCCTTGGGCTGCGCTGTCCTCGCTGGAGCAAGGACAAGCGGGAGCAGGCGCGGGGGACGGCCGAGCACCCACGCGGGGAGAGAGGAAGCGGCGAATCCTCAGGGTCCGGAGGTCACCCACCCCCGAGATGCTCGGGCAGGGTCTGAACCTGCCAACGCAGCCGCCCGCAGCCCCTCTGGGCCGTGCGTCCTGCAGGCCAGACACCCCCAAGTCACCGCCTGTGGCCGCATCCGTCCCTCTCTCCGGACTGGGCATCCCCGCGTCCCCCGCGTGCAGAGCCCGGCTGGCTCTGACCCCCCCCGTGTCCCGGCAGGGTCCAGCTCCTCGTCCCCCAGGAGCTCCAGAGGGACAGAGACACGCCGAGTGCCCCCCGCCGGGCGCGGCCCCACACCTCTCCCTCGCCCGGGACCCCGGTCACCCCGTCTTCTGCCTGCTGGGCTGCCGGGAGGCCCCTCTTGGTTTTGGTGCTGCCCTGCCAACCCAGGGGGCACCCGGCGGGAGAGGCACGTGTGGGCAGCGGCCCTGCACCCACCTCTGCCCACCCACGCCGCGCGCTGCCCCCCCAGTAACCACACAGCCCGCGGCAGCAGCAGCTCATGGCGCCCGCTCTGAGGCACTTCGGAACAGCTCCCGACCCAGTGCTCAACGCACCAGCCACCACACACACACACAACACACATACACATAAAATGCACACTGCATGCACACATACGCATAGACATGCATATACACATGCACACACATGCACACGTACACATGCATGCACACACGTGCGCTTGAGGATACACATATGCACATACACATGCACACACACGTACCCACACATCTGCACATACACAGGCACGTGTGGGATATGCCCCCCCTTGTCCGAGCGCCCTGTGGCTGTGCTGGTGCCTCTGGGCACGTGTCCCCTCGCCTGTGTCTCAGCTAAGGGTCTTCTCCCCCGCGGGGGTCCAGGAGCCGGGGCCAGACTCGCCCTGCGAGGGTGGGGGTCTCCCCGGCTCCTCCCAGGGCGCCCCCAAATATCTGCTCAACTGGCCTCAATTTAATTTCGCGGCAGTCTGGGAGGGGGTCCCGGGGCAGCGGCAGGGTCTGTTGTCAGGGTCCCCCGGGCCAGAGGGGACCTTAATTACTGGGGCCGCCCGCCCGATCACGGGAGGGGAGGGGAGGAGGGGCTCGTTTGCATCTGAATGGGCAGGGGGCTTCCGCTGGCCCTGGATGGTTCTGGAATGCTCAGATAACGGCCCTCGGTCTTTGGTTCCTTCAGGCATCAGGGCAGCCTGAAGTCCGTCTGTCCACCAGCGTCCAGGCCGGAGGCAGGCCAGCGCCACCAGCCCACCGGGCACAGGCTCGCAGGGAACCAGACAGCAGAACCGCCAGCCAGGGTGGGACCCAGCCCACGGGGGGAGGGGGGCAGCCGGAGACAGGACGGCAGTCACGGTGCTGCCCTGGCGGATGCCGGGAATGGGGGACAGGCCACAGGGCGGGGCGAGGGCGGGCACGAGCGGGGGTCCTCTACACTCACACACACTCACACACCCACACACTCACATACTCACACAGACACACACACATATACACTCACACCCACACACACACTCACACAAACATACACTCACAAGACACACTCATACACACACATATATACTCACACACACACTCACACCCACACACACATATACTCAGACACTCACACTCACACATACTCACACACACACATATATACACTCACTCACATACACTCACAAGACACACCCATACACACACATATATACTCACACACACATATATACTCACACCCACACACTCACACCCACACACACATACACTCAGACAAACACACTCACACTCACACATATATACACTCACACCCACACACTCACATACTCAGACAAACACACTCACACTCACACATATATACACTCACACCACTCACATATACTCACAAGACATACTCACACACATACACTCACACACAGACACACTCACCCACACACCCACACTCACACAACTCACACAAACACACAGATACATTTACACACACACATAAAAACTCACACACATACACAGATATACTCACACATACACATATACATTCAAACACATGCACTCACACACATAGACTCACACATACACATGTATGCTCACACATCACGGTTACTGTCCTCCCGTTGTTCATCGATTTGCTCGAGTGGGCCCAATAACGTCTCCATCGTGAGACTTGTTGTTACTGTGTTTGGCATATCGAATACGCCATGGGGAGCTTGCCAGGCTCTGCCGTGCGGGCGGATACTCTCGGTAGCTTGCCAGGCTCTCCGAGAGGGGCGGAGGTATCGAACCCGGGTCAGCCGGGTCGGCTGCACACAAGGCAAACGCCCTACCGCTGTGCTATCGCTCCAGCCCTACTCACACATATGCACACATACAGACTCACACATACACACATGTACTCACACACACATGCACACATACTCTTACACATACACATACACTCACAGTCACACAAATATACTCACACACATACACACATGCACACATATAGACTCACAGACACATGCACGCATGCTCTTATCCACACACACACACACACACACACACACACAGAAATCCCCCCCCCCCCCCCCCGCAGCCCCCGCAGGCCCCTCCGGGCAGGCCCTGCGGATTTAGCCGACCTCACTTTTAATTAACTGGGCGCTGCTGCGGCCCGCGGGCACCCTAATCCCGCCGCCTGACGTCACCTGGGCCCGGGCGACCTGCGGGCGACCCGGGCGGGCCCGCGCCTGGGAACGAGGCCCCGAGCTCAGGCCCTTGACTGGAGAGGGGGGTCCCTTTCAGCCCCTGTTTACCCAGCGGGCGGGAGCGGGGCCCTAATTGAAGTCCCGGCTTTGGAGATTAGGCGGCATATGGCCCGCGGCCCTTTCTCTGCCTTTTCTCATCAAACGCCGGAGGAAGGTGGGCAAGGGGCCCCGGGACAGGTGCTCCCGGCCCCCTGAGAGAGGGGAGGGAGGGAGGACGGGCGGGCGGGGGGTCGCCCAGCCACCCCAGGGAGTCCCAAACCAGCCGCACGGCAGAGAGAGGACCCGGCTGGGCTGGGCGTGCAGGGACCCCTCCATCTGCCCGGGTCACGGTGACGGGCCCCAGGCACGGGGCGCGAGGGCCTCACGGCTCAGGGGAGAGCCTGTCACTCCACCCCCCACCCAGCCCAGCCCCCCCACTGCCCACCTGTGCTCCCTTCCACCAGCACACCCATGCTCCACCCAGTCACTCACCCACCCACCCACCCACCACCTCACACAATCCCTCGTACCCCCGTGCCAGCCCCAGGCCCACCCCTGCCCTGAGGGTACCAACTAACTCCTCTACCTGGAACCGCCAGGCAGAATCCAGGACTAACAGTGACATCCGACTTCCGGACGTTTACACTGCATATCACAGACGTATAAACGCAGGCAGGGTGACCTGGAATTCCAGGGTCGCTGGATTTGGATTCCAGGGTCTTTGGAACCTTCTCAGGACACTGTGTCCGTTCAGAACTTCCCATCAGCACCAGCATTCTGGTGTGTGTGTGTGTGTGTGTGTGTGTGTGTGTGTGTGTGTGGTGTGTTAGAGCCGAGGCCGGACCCCACCTCTGTCCCCAAACTCTTCACCTGCAAAACTCTCAGCCTTGGTGACTCTCCAGCCCTGCAGGACACTTGTGAAGAAGCCCAGGGCCAGGCTGCCACGAAATCCTTCCAGACCTTTCCGCGGGGTCTGCAGGAATATTCAAACACATTCTATGTGCGGGAGGGGGTCACACTGGAGGTGCTCAGGGCTCACTCCGGGTGGGTCTGGGGGACCCTTCAGGGTGCCGGGGATTGAGCCCAGGTCGGCCACGTGTGAGGCAAACGCTGTCCTTAGTTCCGACCCCGCAAACCCGTTCTTAGCTGAGTCAGGCTTAGTTTGGGAAGCTGCTCTCTGTGGAAACACAGTTCCGTGCTTGTGGTTCTCGCCGCCTCCGTCCCAGAGACGCAGTGACGAGGACAGGGAGTTGGCCCAGCTCAGGGCCCAGAGGGCAGCTCCTTCCCGCCCTGTCCAGCCCCAGCCGAGCCTGCCGGCGGATGCTGAGAATTCCCAGCCAAGAGACGCGGCTGCACCCGGTGCCATGGGGTCTGCGTGGATGAGCCAAGGGGCCCCGGAAGGAGCCTCCGAGCCTGGGAACGGGTCTGGGGGCGCCCAAGGCTCCCGCCCTTCCCTGCACGAGCCTTGTCTGGAAAAAGCCCCGTCTTCCTGCCAACTGGCAAAGGGTCCAAACCCGTGGAAGGGAGGGAGGGAGGTAGGGAGGGAGGGAAGGAGGAAAAGAAGGAGAGAGAAAGGAAGGAAGGAAGGAGGAAGGAAGGAAGGAAGGAAGGAAGGAAGGAAGGAAGAAAGGAAGGAGGGAAGGAAGGAAGGAAGGGAGGGAGGGAGGAAGGAAGGAAGGGAAAGAGAAAGGAAGAAAGAAAGAAAGAAAGAAAGAAAGAAAGAAAGAGAGAGAAAGAGGAAAGGAGGAAGGGAAGAAGAAAGGAAGGTAAGAGGGAAGGAAGGAAGGAAGGAATGGAAAGAGAAAGGAAGAAAGAGAAAAGAGAGAAAGAAAGTTAGGAAGGAAAGAAGGAAGGGAGAGAGAGAAAGGAAGAGAAAAAAGGTAGAAAAAAAGTGGGAAGAAAAAGAAAGTGAGAATAAGGGAGGAGGGAAGGAAGGAAGGGAGGTAGAGAGAGAAAGAGAAAAAGAGAAAGAAAGACAGAAAAAAGGGAGGAGAAAGAGAAAGGAAAAAAGAAAGAGAAGGAAGGAAGGGAAAGAAAGAAAGAAAGAGAGAGAGGAGGGAAGGAAGGAAGGAAGGGAGAGAAAGAAAGTGAAAGAAAAAGGAAGAAAGGGAAAAGAGAGAAAGTGAAAGAAAGTCAGGAAAGAAGGAAGGGAGTGAGAGAAAGAGAAAGGAAGAGAAAGAAGGCGAGAGGAAGGAAGGAAGGAAGGAAGGAAGGAAAGAGAGGAGAGAAGGAAGGAAGGAAGGAAGGAAGAAGGAGGTAGGAAGGAAGGAGGGAAGGGAGGAAGGATGAAAAGGAGGGAGGGAGGAGGAAGGGCGGGGGGTAGTGGGTTCCGAGCGCCGCACTCCGGGCACCGGCTTCTGGGATGGAGCCGCGTCCGTCCGGGCAGCCGGGCCCAGCTGGAGGGCCACAGTGACCGGTGAGGGGCGCTGGGCCGAGCAGCAGGACGGCCGGGGCTGAGGCTCGGGTCCGGCAGGGGCGGCCTTGGGGGCTCCGCGGCGGTGGGGATGCTTCTGCGGGCGCAGACCCCGGGCTGAGCACTGCGGGTCCCCGAGTCCATCCGGCAGGCGTCCCGTGGGCCTGGGGCGAGGGGGCGGAGGGTCCCGCCACAGAACGGCCCACGGGACTTGCAGGCCTTCCCGCGGGTTCGATTCCTGGCACCCCGAGCACTGCCAGGGGTGAGCACTGAGTGCGGAGCCAGCGACGGCCCCCGACACAAACAAAGAAGGACGGTGACGAGGGAGTTCTCAGGGGCTCCCGCCCCGGCAGAAGGGCCCCGAGCTCCCAAACTAGAGTCTCGGCCTGAGAGAACTTCCCCTGAGCCACAGGACCTTTTTCCCAGGGGGGACGCCCCGCACGCGCCCTCCACCAGCCCACAGTGCTCCTCCGATAGGGGCCGGATGGCCCACGGCTGCCACCGGGATGCTCTGCCTGCGAGTTTAGTGTCAGCCCAAGAGTCGGGTCACCCCCCACCCCGCCCCGCCCATCCTCCCACACGGCCAAAAGTAGCCGACTCCTAATACACACGTGTCACGCGTGTCCGGACTCGGTGATTGGCAGAATCAAGTACTTATTCTGGGTCACCCCCCACCCATATCCGGTGTCTGTATCCTCCGAACGGCAGGAAGGACAAACCTGCAGCTCCAGCCAAGACACAGTGAAGGCGCAGGGGGCCAGCATGGGGGGGGACCCGCCTGAGCCTCCCCGGGGTCGATGAGTGAATCGGAAAACGCACAGAAACGGATCCCCCCCCCCCTCCCGAGCACGCGGCCAGCGGGCGCTGACAGGCTGATAATAGCCGGTGCCGGCCCTGGGCACTGGCCGCCCGCCCGCCACCCGGGCTGGCTCCGGTTTCACTCAGTTCCCCTGGCGCGTGCTGCCCCTGGCCAAGCGGAAACCCAAGGAGGCAGCACGACTTCCCGCCCCAGGGGAGCGAGCGCGGGGTTGTGGGCCTCGACCCTGCGCCTGGCCAGGATGAGAGGCCGCCACGTGCCTCCCTGCTTGTGGAGACGAGCACTGAGGAAGGAGGGCGAGAGGGAGCAGGAGGTGAGGTGAAATGTGACAGCACAGCAGGGAGGGCGTTTGCCTGGCACGCGGCCGACCTGGGTTCGATTCCCGGCATCCCCTAGGGTCCCCCGAGCACTGCCAGGAGTGAGTCCTGAGTGCAGAGCCGGGAGTCAGCCCTGAATGTGGGACCCAAAAAGAAAAATAATAATAATAATAATAATAATAATAATAAAATAATATTTGGTCCATCACCCAGTTCAGCACCTTGATCAATATCTGATCCATCCATGGGGGCTGGAGCAATAGCACAGTGGGGAGGGTGTTGACCTGGCACATGGCCGACCCGGGTTCGATTCCCGGCATCCCATAGGGTCCCCCGAGCACTGCCAGGAGGGATTCCTGAGTGCAGAGCCGGGAGTCAGCCCTGAGCACCACCGGGTGGGACCCAAAAAGCAAAAAAAAAGTAGACTTACTCCTGAGATGGTCACAGCATCCCTGAGCACTGCAGGGCCGAGTCCCCCAAGGAGGACGGGATTTAAGTGCGCCGCGTCCCGACACCCACAGTCGCCCTCAGGAGCGTCCCTGGCACCCCCGACCCCGTGCTGGTGCCCCCCGCCCGCCCGCGGGGCGCGCACTCACCCGAGTCGGAGGCGGCGGGGCTGGCCAGGCTGAGCAGCTCGCGCTCCTTCTCGTAGTCGCCCCTGCACAGCAGCTGCCCCTCCTTGAGCACGAACTCGTCCCCCTTGCGCAGTTGCCGTTCGCACACGCAGCAGCAGAAGCAGCCCAGGTGGTAGACGCTCTTCTGGGCGCGCATGACCAGCTCGCTGGGCGCGATGGCCTCGAAGCAGCCGCCGCACTTGACCGCGAAGAGCCTGCGGGGGGGGGGGGGGCGAGCGGGCGGGGCTGGGCTGCGCCTCCCGCACCTCCGTCACCTGCATCTCCCCCATCACCCGCCTCTCCCTGGCACCTGCATCTCCTGCACCTCCATCATCTCCATCTCCCCATCACCTGCATCTCCCCCACCTCCATCATCTGAATCTCCCCATCACCTGCATCTCCCCCATCACCTGCATCTCCTGCACCTCCATCACCTGCATCTTCCCATCACCTGCATCTCCCCCATCACCTGCATCTCCTGCACCTCCATCACCTGCATCTTCCCATCACCTGCATCTCCCCCATCACCTGCATCTCCTGCACCTCCATCATCTCCATCTCCCCATCACTTGCATCTCCCCATCACCTGCATCTCCCCCACCTCCATCATCTGAATCTCCCCATCACCTGCATCTCCCCCATCACCTGCATCTCCTGCACCTCCATCACCTGCATCTTCCCATCACCTGCATCTCCCCCATCACCTGCATCTCCTGCACCTCCATCATCTGCATCTCCCCATCACCTGCATCTCCATCTTCATCATCTGCATCTCCTTCACCTCCATCACCTGCATCTCCCCATCACCTGCATCTTCCCATCACCTGCATCTCTCCCATCACCTGCATCTCCCCCATCACCTGCATCTCCTGCACCTCCAACATCTGCATCTTCCCATCACCTGCATCTCCCCATCACCTGCATCTCCTCCACCTCCATCATCTGCATCTCCTCCATCTCCATCACCTGCATCTCCATCTCCATCATCTGCATCTCCTCCACCTCCATCATCTGCATCTCCTCCCCTCTCCCTCCCCCTTCCCCTCCTCCCCCCCACCCCTCACTCCAGAGCTGCCCCTCCTCCCCGGCAGAGCAGGGCCTGTTGCACTGCGCAAGGCCAGCCTGAACCCCCGGCTCAGCGGTGGCTGCAGGACGTGGTTGCATGCGTCCACCTGGCAACATCCGGGTACCGCCTGCCGGACCCAGGGCGTTGGGGACGGGGAGGGGCACCCATGGGTTTCTACCGACTCCCCTGCCTGTCCCGACCCGGCTCTGTGGCCCTCGCCGCCCCCTGGCTAGTGGAGCTGCCCCTACCCCGGGCCATGAGCAGACCCCACCCGGTCCGTGAGCCCACCCGGGAGTGGAGACCCCAACTGCCCACCCAGCATCCCTGCGCTCCCCTGGCCTCCCGCGCCCTGCAGACTGGGCACGGCCTTGGGGCGCCCCTCCAGAGGCCCAGGGAGGGGGTCAGACACAGCTGGCGACCGGACATGGTGAGGGGTGGGGCCTGAATCTTGGAGGGTCCCACCCACGGGCTCAGGTGGTCCCTCGGGCCCTCCATGGGCGGGAGGTCGAGGCAGATTGAGGCAGGCTGCATCTGGGCCCCCCAATCCCCGGGAGCTAAGCCCCCTCCCTCAGGCCAGCAGGCGGGGTACCGCCTCTCCCCTCCCCCCAGTAAAGGGGTCCCAGGGCCGGGCAGGACCCGCCACCAGGGGGCAGCCCCGCCGCGCTCTCGCCAGGACGGGAAGGGGGGACGCTGGGCCAGCCTGGCCGCCGTCCAGAGCTGTCTGCCGGGCAGGAGCGAGCGCAGTGACAGACCCGGCACGGCTCCCTCTCGGCGCTGGAGGCCGGGGACAATAGCGGGAGTCTGGGCGGCGGGACAATGAGCCCGCCTGGCTGTGGGGCGGGGAGGGGGTCCCCACCGAGAGGGCAGACAGACAGACGGCAGCGGTGGTGGGGGGGTCTCAGCGTCCCCCCCAGCACAGCAGTCCAGGGGTCTCGGAGCGCGGGGCCGGGCTCACCCCAGCCGGGCCCAAGAGGCTCCCAGCAAGACTCGACTTCGTCACCGAGGGGGCTGGTGACTCTCGTGGGACCAGAAGGCCATGGCTGGGGCGGGGGGGGGGGGGGGGGGGGGTTGCCTGTAGCCGCTTCCCAGCACTGGGAGGCCACAGTGAGGCCCCGGGTTCGAGTCTGCCCTGGCCAGCCCGTGCTGAGATGCAAACTGGCCACAGAGCGCGGTCAGTCAGTCCCGGGGACACCCAAGCCGGTGTCCACCCTGCCCGCACCCCCACCGGCCTGGCACTGACCCACAGGCAGCCGCCCACCAGCGTCTGCCCGGGAAGTCACAGCCTGTGACACCACTGACCCTTACAACACCCCAGCCCGGACCCTGGTCCTAAGCACAGAGAAGTTCCAGCCAGGGACATGCCACACGGGGCTGGGTCAGGGATCAGCGCACAGGGCTGCAGCTGTGGCCTGTCCCCTTGTCCCCTGTCCCCCGTCCATCTGTCCCTTCCCTTCTCCTCGCTGCCTGGACCCAGAGTCCAGGTAAAGGTGGCTGGGTCCTTACACTGTCCTGGGGCCAGGGAGGAACTGCAGCAGTGGGGAGGGTGTGTCCCACACACACACACCCCCCAGGGTGCTGGCCCATCTCTGTCTTGGTCCATCCCCACCCCGCCCCGGGCTCTCAGCACCGCCCAGTTCTGTCCACGGTACAGAGAGTCTGGCACGGCCGGGGCCCACGCGGGCCAGGACGGGGCGTGTGGGCGCGTGGGGCGTACGGGTCAGGCTGCTGGACACATGTGTGAGCACGTGAGTGCGTGTGTGCTGGGGCACGCGGGGTTAGTGCGGGTGACGGCATGTGAGTGAGCGGGGAGGGCGTGGTGTGGCCCAGGAGTGCGTGTGCGCCCAGGTGTGAGTGTGTGTGTGTGCCCCTGAGTATGAGTGCGTGTGTGAGCATGTATGTGAGATGCCAGGAGTGTGGGGGGTGTTATGTGAGTGTGTGTGTGTGACCCTGAGCATGAGTGTGTGTGTGTGTGTGAGATGCCAGGAATGCAGGAGTGTTATGTGTGTGTGTACCTGAGTATGAGTGTGTGAGTGTGAGCGTGTGTGTGTGGAGGTGTCCATGAGTGAGTGGCCGGCTCGGGGCAGCACAGGTGACCCCCAGAGCTCCCTCAGGGGTCGTGGACACGCCGTGTCACCACACTGCCCCCAACAACCTCAGTGGGGCCCCGAAGAGCCGGGACCGTCCAGCACGGACCAGGACAGCCGCACTCTGGGGATCCCCGTGCCCCTCAGCCGGCTGCCCGGCTGGGGGTCCGCTCACTGGCTCTCCCTCGGCACCACCCAGGGCGTGTGGGGGGTCCCGCCCATCCCCAGCCGCCTGGGGCCCGAGCCCGCCCTTCCCCAGCGAGTGGACTTGACGGCTCTGACCCCCGGCCCCCTCACAGCCGCACAGGCAGGCCAGGAGGAATGACGGGGGGTCGCCCCCACCCCAAGCCACAACAGGTCTGAATCCAATTTCCCCGACGCCTCCGGAGCCTCCCCAGCCCGCGCCCTCGGGGTTAGTGCCAGGGGCTTCGGAACCACAAGAATCTCCCGCCCAGGATTGGGGGGGGGGCAGCGGGAGGGGCCACAGGCCTGGGTGCCAGCCTGTGTGTGCCTGCGTGCATCTGTGTGTGCTGGGGTGTGAGCGTGTGCACGTGTGCCTGTGTCCGTGTGCGTGTGTGCTGCGGGGTTGTGCGTGCACGTGTGTGTGCTAGGTGGTGCGCAAGCTGGGTTGCGTGCATGTCTGTGCACGTGTGTGTAGGGTAAGTGCTTGCATGTTCGCCGAGCGTGTGCACGCGTGGACGTGCACACGTGTGTGGTGCTGGGTCCGTGCTTGCGTGTGCGCTGGGCGCACGCGTGTCCACACGCTCCCTGAGACTGAGGTCTGATTTCGCAGCCTAATTTCTGACCTTGACACAAAACCCCCGGCCCCTCCCGTCATGGGCCACACAGGACGGCTGGGAGTAGCTAACACCCATGAGGTGAGGACGTGGCGGGAGGAACCCAGTTGGGGGAGCGGCCAGCGGGGCAGGGGGTGGCCAGTACCAGCCGGTCCAGGAGGAGGGTTATGGGCTCCCGGGAGAGCCGACAGCAGCCCCGCCCCCCAGGACCCTCAGGAGCTGGCCGGCAGGGGCCGAGGACGAACAAGACAGAGACCCCCTAATGCTTCGGTGCTGACGTGGGCCTCAGTCACCCCGCGAGGGACATGAAGCGCCCCCCCAGGACTCCACAGGTCCACCTGGGGTCACTGGCAGCCTCGGCCCCGTGACATTACTTGTCCCCGTGACATCACGTCACTCAGCCCCGTGATGTCACTCAGTCCATGACATCACTCGGCCCCGTGACGTCACTTGGCTCGTGATATCACCTGGATCGTGATGTCACTCAGCCCCGTGACGTCACTTGGCCTGTGACATCACTCATCCTCGTGACATCACTCGGCCCCAGTGCCAGTGGGTAGCACCGGCCCCTCCGGGCGCCCCCCCCAGGCAGACACGGCTCCTTACTGCCCTGGGAATGGGGGAAGGGGGCCCTGGGGCCGGGGGCCGGCTGGGGGTGCCCTCCAGCCTGGGGAGGCCGTTTCCTGCCCGGCAGGCTCCACGGATGGACAGACGGACGTGACCACATCCCCCAGCTGGCAGGGAGGGGCGGAGGGGGTGGGGGACCCGCATGCCCGTCCAGCCTGCCTGTCCAGCCGCCTCTCTCCGGCCTGCGCTGACGGGAGGGGTCAGGGGCCTCGGCGCTGGGGGGTCTGCGAGCGACGGTGATGGATGGTGCGGTTTGGGGCGCGGCCTGAGAGCAGGGAGGGAGGCTGGACTTGTGGACTTGGGCGGACACTCAGCAGCAGCCTTGGGGAGGCACTGGCTGAGCACAGCCCAGTCCTGGGGGGAGGAGGGAGGGGAGGAGGGAGAGGAGGGAGGGGAGGAGGGAGGGGAGGGAGGGGAGGAGGGAGGGGAGGGAGGGGAGGAGGGAGAGGAGAGAGGGGAGGAGGGAGAGGAGGGAGGGGAGGAGGGAGGGGAGGAGGGAGAGGAGAGAGGGGAGGAGGGAGGGGAGGAGGGAGAGGAGAGAGGGGAGGAGGGAGAGGAGGGACGGGAGGAGGGAGAGGAGGGAGGGGAGGAGGGAGGGGAGGGAGGGGAGGAGGGAGGGGAGGAGGGACGGGAGGAGGGACGGGAGGAGGGAGAGGAGAGAGGGGAGGAGGGAGAGGAGGGACGGGAGGAGGGAGAGGAGGGAGGGGAGGAGGGGAGGGAAGGAGGGGGAGGTGGGAGGGGAGGAGGGAGGGGAGGAGGGAGGGGAGAGAGGGGAGGAGGGAGAGGAGGGACGGGAGGAGGGAGAGGAGGGAGGGGAGGAGGGAGGGGAGGAGGGAGAGGAGAGAGGGGAGGAGGGAGGGGAGGAAGGAGAGATGGGAGGGGAGGAGGGAGAAGAGGGAGAAGAAAGAGGGGAGGAGGGAGAGGAACAGGAGCAGGGAGGAGAGGGAGGGGAGGAGGGCGAGGAGGGAGGGGAGGAGGTGGAGCCGGAGAAGGTGCAGCCCAAGAGCCTTGAGCACGGCTAGGAGGCCCCTCCCTGAATCAGGGCTATGGGGGGGGACCGATGTGTCCATGCAGTCCCCGCCCGCCCCACCCCCTGGGCCTCCCCTGCCTCAGTCTCTCTCATCTGGTCTCTTATCAGTGTGGGGGATCACACCTGGCGATGCTCTGGGCTGACTCCCGGCTCTGCACTCAGGGATCACTCCTGGCGGTGCTCGGGGGACCCTAGGGGATGCCGGGGCTCGAACCTGGGTCAGCCTCATGCCGGGCCAGCACCCTCCCGCTGTGCTGTCACTCGACAGTGTCGCACCCACGCCCAGGGCATCCCCAGGGTGCCCCTGACCCGTCGCCGCGAGGCCACTGTTTGGGGCAGGCCGAGAGCCGCCCAGAGAGAGAGACGCTCAGGGGGACACGGGGCTCAGGGTGAGGGGCCCAAGGCCGGGAAACCGCGAGACCAACTGACCCACAAGACCCCGCACTCAGCACCCACGGGTGAGACCTCAGGCCAGTGTGGACAGCAAGCTGACGCGGGGCCTGTTGCCCAAGCCCCTGGCGCGCACAGCCTGGCACTGCGGGGAGGGACACCCCGTCCCCCCGTGTCCCAAATCGGCTCATCAGGTGGGTGACACAGAAAAGCCAAGACCACTAAGCAAGCTGACCTCAGGGACACGCCTCCCAGTGACGGGGTGTACTGGGAGGACAGCCGTGCCGTGCCTCGATGGCCCCACGTGGCCCTCTGCACGTGGCCACTCCACGTGGCTCCTCTGACACGTGGTCAGCCCACGTGGCTGCTCCCACGTGGCCCTCTGCACGTGGCCACCCCGTGTGGCCCCCAGCTGGACCATCACCCTTACTCGTGAGGGCGAGTGGACCACAGAGCTGCAGAGAGCCAGCGGGAAGGGTTCAAGGGGGCCCTGGATTCAGGCTCAGCACGGGGGTCACTTGGGGGAGAAGGCGGCTGGGATGGAGAGGGGATCCCTGAGTCACTGATGGTTGGAGGGAATCGCTCGGGATGGGAGATGTGTGCTGTGAGTAGATCAAGGACCAAACGGGACGGCCTCTCGGTATCTGCGCTGCAAGCCATGATGCCCCAAAGTAGAGAGGGGGTAGCACTGTCCTCCCGTTGTTCACCGATTTGCTTGAGCAGGTGGTACCAGTAACGTCTCACAACAAACTGTGAGACTTGTTGTCACTGTGTTTGGCATATAGGATACGCCACGGGGAGCTTGCCAGGCTTTGCCGTGCGGGCGAGATGCTCTCGGTAGCTTGCCGGGCTCTCCGAGAGGGGCGGAGGATGGAGAAAATTGTCTGCCGTGGAGGCAGGGGGAGGGTGGGAAAGGGGAGGATACTGGGAACATTGGTGATGGAGAATGTGCACTGGTGGAGAGATGGGTGTTGGATCACTGTATGACTGAAACTCGGACAGAAGAGCTTTGTAACTGCATCTCATGGTGAGTCAATAAAAAAAAGGGAAGGAAGAGGAGAAGGAGGAGGAGGAGGAGGAGGAGGAGGAGAAGGAGGAGGAGGAGGAGGAGAAGGAGAAGGAGGAGGAGGAGAAGGAGAAGGAGAAGAAGAAGAAGAAGAAGAAGAAGAAGAAGAAGAAGAAGAAGAAGAAGAAGAAGAAGAAGAAGAAGAGGAGGAGGAGGAGGAGGAGGAGGAGGAGAAGGAGGAGGAGGAGGAGGAGAAGAAGAAGAAGAAGAAGAAGAAGAAGAGGAGGAGGAGGAGGAGGAGGAGGAGGAGAAGGAGGAGGAGAAGAGAAAAAGAGAAAGAAGAAGGAGAAGGAGAAGGAGAAGGAGAAGGAGAAGGAGAAGAAGAAGAAGAAGAAGAAGAAGAAGAAGAAGAAGAAGAAGAAGAAGAAGAAGAAGAAGAAGAAGAAGAAGAAGCTGCAACAAACTGGGGTCACAGCCCCCACGCACACAGCGAGCTCGTGGAGGTGACCACGTGTGGGGGAGTGGCGTGGATGCCGCAACTCTGGGGAACAGAGATGTGACTTCGGAGCAGGACACAGAAAGGCCCGGGGAGGAATCTACGAGGTCCTCAGTGACAGCGGCGGAGGGGGGAGGTAAGGCCCAGTGGGGGTCGTGGGGGCTCCCAAGGGCGGGGAAGGAAGGAATCGGGGGGCTCAAGGCAGAAGGGGCTCGGAGCTGACAGGGGCTGCCTCGGCTTGGGACCCACAGACAGGGTGGGGCTGGCAGAGGCCTCGGGACCCTCAGCACCTCACCCCTGCACCGTCCAGACAGTCGCCACCCGCCCCTGCTGCTTCTGGCATGGGGGACAACCAGGTGCTTCTTCTTTTTTTTTTTTTTGCTTTCTGGGTCCCACCCGGCGATGATCAGGGGTCACTCCCGGCTCTGCACTCAGGAACTACCCCTGGCGGTGCTCGGGGGACCCTAAGGGATGCCGGGAATCGAACCCGGGTCGGCCGCGTGCAAGGCAAACGCCCTCCCTGCTGTGCTATCGCTCCAGCCCCCATCCAGGTGCTTCTGACAGGCAGGTGGGGGTCCACGAAGGGAACTTCCCGCCCCCAATCCACTGCCTGCAGCTGGCCACGGTCACTGCTGGCGGCTGACCCCCGACTCTGGATGTCCGTGCTCTGCTCCCCTGGAGTGTGAGGCTCCTGGCCTGGGTCCCCGGGGTCCTGGTCTGGCGAGTGTGCCAGTGCTGGTGACCCCCCCTGACCCTCCTGGGGACATCCTGCTGCCCAGTGGTGTCCCTATGTGTCCAGAGCCCCACTGAGGCCTGCAAAGAGAGAGAGAGAGACTGCTCTTCCCTGAGTGGCCAGAGGGGGCGCTGCAGGGCCAAGGTGATGCCCGTGCCCCAGGCCATTGGCATCACCCACCACAGCGTCCAGAGGCCTGGCACCCCCCCTGGACTCCCCACGCCATGGGGGCTCCTGAGGACCAGAAACCCACCCAGAGGCAGGCTGTCTGATGCCAGGCCCGGCTCCTCGGGGGTCCGGCCGCTCTGGGGCCTCCCTGTCTGCCGGGTCCGAGTGGCTGAAGTTGAGGCCTGGAGAAGGTATTTTGTGTATGTGTGTGTGTGGGTGTGGGGGGGTGGTGGTGGGCAGGGTGTGGCCGTCCCCGCTCCCCCCGCGGCCGCCCGGGGTGCGGGTGGAGTGGGGCGGGGAGGCCCGGGCGAGGGTCTCACGGCCCCCCTGGCCCCGGGCCGGGCCGCCGGGCTGCCAGGCAACAGCCCCTCGCCTAAGCTGGCGGAAGTATGAGTGTTTTTCTGGCTGGAGGAGCGGCGGGCCGCAGCCCTACGGAGAGAGAAAAATCGAACACCCCAGGCCGTGGCTCCAGCCCGGGGGAGAATCAGGCTTCACGCCGCGCGGGCTGGACCGTGGCATTCTTCAGATAATGCCCGACAAACCCGCAGACAAAGGCGGCCAACTTAGCCGCTTGTTTGCAAAATGTCTTCTCAGCGTCTCGGCCTCCCCCCGGGCCCCCCCCACCGGCCCCCCCGGCCCTCCCTCCCCCTCCCACGCTCCCCCCCGGCCCCCCTCCCCCCGTCTAAATTCCGACAGATTCAGCCCATTAGAATTCCTCGCCCCGGCCTCAGGGGGGTTTAGCAACCAAGGTAAAACGGGGGGCGCTTTCCAGTTTCGCTCGAACCCCACGCCGCCCTGGCCCGCCGGCCCGCCCGGCCGACTCCCTCGGGGAGCCCCCGCACCCCACCGCTAAGCTGGTCCCCCTTCAGATGACGCCCACCCACCCCCCCCCCACCCCGCCGCCGCCGCACGCACGTCTCTGGGCAAGGCTGCTCCCATCTGTCATGCACGCAGGGGTGAGGCGATGTGGGGGCGGTTAAAACCCGACATCTCTGGCACCTCTGGGCCCGGGGCTGGTCAGCGCCCGGATGGACGTCGGGGACGGGGCGAAGGGGCCCATCGTGCGCCGGCCTGGCAGGGGTGGGCGCTGCTCAGACATACGTGCCTGCCCGTGTGCACATGTGGGCATATGCAGGCTGCCCGGGTGCGTGGGAGTGGGGTGTGTGGGCACGGTGAGTGCACGCGTGTGTGCATGACCCGGGCGCTGGTCACCTGGGCTGTCCCGACCACCTTTGCAGACGCAGCGACTTGTGGGTTTGCACCCCGCCCCCCTCACCCCTGCTGGTGAGTGGTCACGGGGTGGGGGGGACCCGCTGGGACAGGAGACATGAGGGAAGGCTGGAGGCACAGCGGGGTCAGGCCACACCCCTGCATCCTGCCCTCTGCACCCCTGCTTCCCGCACCCCCACACCCCTGCTGCCCTCACCCCTGCTTCCTGCACCCACAAACCTGCTCCCCTCACCCCTGCTCCCTGCACCCCTGCCTCCTGCACTCTGCACCCTGCTCCCCTCACCCCTGCTCCCTGCACCCCTGCCTCCTGCACTCTGCACCCTGCTCCCCTCACCCCTGCTTCCAGCCCCCCACACCCCTGCTCCCCTCATCCCTGCTTCCCGCCCCCCACAACCCTGCTCCCCTCATCCCTGCTTCCCTCATCCCACAGCCCTGCTCCCCTCACCCCTGCTTCCTATACTCCTGCTTTCTGTGCCGCACACCTACTTCCCTCACCCCACAACCCTGCTCCCCTCACCCCTGCTTCTTGCACTCTGCACCTCTGCCTCCCCACA